>NC_057861.1:171322576-171535076 GCF_019393635.1 Dromiciops gliroides | reverse complement strand
TGAAAGTGTGCATTTTCTTTTCAGACATAATACTATTGCACACTTAATAGACTACAGTATAGTGTAAACATAACTTTTATATGTATTGGGAAACCAAAAAATTCACAGTACTCATTTTATTTCAATATTCACTTTATTGTGGTGGTCTGGAACCGAATCCACTGTATCTCTGAGGAATGCCTGTACAAGGTTTCCTTGGGAAGGGTTGTCCTTAGCAGCTGAGGAGACAAGGAGAGGCTTCATGAAGAAGATGGTATTTGAACTGTTTCAAGAAAATCCAAGAAGCAAAGGTCAAAAGGGAAGGTATTCCAGGCATAGGAGCAGGATGGAGAGTCAGAGATAGAGAATCTCCAGCAGGCCAGTGTAACTGAGACATTATGCAAAGGATGAAGAATGGAGTAAAGACCAAAAAGGTAGGGAGGAGCCAGGTCGTGAAGGGATTTAAATGTGTAGTAGAGGATTTTCTATTTAGTTCTAGTGTCAATAAAGAACCACTGGATTTTATGGAGGGACATGGGTGGTAACATCATGAAATCTGTTTTGTTGTTGTTTTGTTTTAGAAAAATGACTTTGATAGCTGCAGAGAATATGGTTGAGTAGACTGAGACATGAAGCAGGGTGGCCAAAAAATTTGACTATGGTAAGAGGAGATAAGGTTCTGAACTAGGGCAAGGGTTGTGGGAATGAATATGTGAGAGATGTAAAGATAGAAATGGCAAAATAATTTTTTGGGGGGTGGGGCAGTGAGGGCTAAGTGACTTGCCCAGGACTACACAGCTAGTAAGTGTCAAGTATCTGAGGCTGGAACTGAACTCAGGTCCTCCTGAATCCAGGGCCAGTGCTTTATCCACTGCGCCACCTAGCTGCCCCCAATAATAATAATTATTAATAATAATAGCTGGCATTTATATAGTGCTTACTGTGTGCCAGGCACTGGGCTAAGCACTTTACCAAAATTATCCCATTTGATTCTTACAACAACTTTGGGAGGTAGATGCTATTATTATTCTCATTTTACAATAGAGGAAACAGGTAAACAGAGGCTAAGTGATTTACCCAAAGTCATATAGCTGGTGAGTATCTGGGGCTATATTAGAAATCAAGCCTTCCTTACTTCAGGCCCACCATGCTTTCCATTGAGGGTTTGGCAACTGATTGAATATATAGACTGAGTGATAGTGAAGAGCCAGAGCTGACACTGGCGTACATTGGAAGAATGGCGGTGTTCTCAGTAAAAGGAGAAAAGATAATAGCTTTTGTTTTGGACAAATTGAGTTTGAGTTTCCTCTAGGACTTCCAGTTGGAAATGTCTAATAAGTAGATGTTAATGGAGGACTAGAGCTCAGGATAGAGACTATGCCTGGATATATAAATCAGAGAGTCATCTTTGTTGAGATAATTGAACCCATGAATGATAACTATGATAAAATAATCAAGAAATAGTTTGCAGGGAAAAAAGGGGATGAAGCCCAGTACAAAACCTTGTGATATACTTAAAATTAGTTGGCATGATATGAATGAGGATGTAGATAGAGAACAGAGGGTTAGGAAAAGAATCAGGAGAGGTAATAGCCCTAAAACAAAGAAAGGAGAGAGTGTCTAGGAAGAAAGGGTAAAAAAATGTGTTAAAGATAAGAGAAGTGAATGTGGAAGAAGAATGAAAAGAGGTCATTAGATTTGATATTTAAATGATGGTAACTTTGGAGAGAACAATTTCAGCTGAGTGATGAAGTCAAAAGCCAAATCTGGGGAGTTAAGAAGAGTGAAAGAAGTTGTTTTCAGAGAGTTTGGCTAAGAAAGTTGAAAGATCTGAGACAGTTGATGATGGAGCTAGTAGTTAGTAGTGTGCTAGGGAGCATTTTTAGAAGATGGGGAAGACTTGGGAGTGTTTGTAGAAAGTAGGTAAAGAACCAGTAGATAGGAGAGATTGAAGAAGAGAGAAAGGAGGTGTTAGTGAGGAGCAATATACTGGAGAAGATAGGAGGGGATGGGGTCGTCAACATGTTTGTTGGCCTTGGTGAGGAGATGTCACCTCATTCTTAGAGACTGGAGAAAAGGAAGAGCTGGTGGGGGATGATGTAAAGTTGTGAGATGAACAGAAGGTGAAAATAGCTATTTGAGAAATTGCCTGTTTTTTTTTTAAAGCAAAGTAGGAAATGAGGGCCTTTGCTAAAGAAGGTGAGGGATATAGTTAAAGGCTTGAGAGATTTGGAATAGTATTGTGAAGAATGAGATTAGATAATCCATTAGGGAGAAGGATTGCCTTGCTGCAGTGAGAACTCACTTGGGATTAGATATCATAGATCCTAAGTGGTTCCAGTTATGATGATTGCTTCACTTTCTCCAGCTCTGTTCATTAGTGCTTGAGTAGGAAGAGAGGAAGTAGATGGAAAGAATAATTCAGGCTTGTGGTTTGGTGATGCATGAGCACTGATAGGTTATTTGAGAATAAAAGAGAATGGTTTACTAAGTTTTTGAAATTGTGAAAGGAAGAGAATATAGCTCAAGCAGGGGTAATGACCTGGAAAAAAATTCTAAGGAAAAATGATCAGGTCATTTTGACTGAAACATGTCTTGTGCTGGGCAGTGGGATACAGAAAAAAATGTAAATAAAAATCTGATTCCAAGGAGCTTACACTCAATGGGGAGAAATAGCATGTAGAAATATAAGTTAATTTAAATTACATTAACTATAAATAAATAGGAGTTTGGGGGAGTGCTGTGAGATAAGTTGAAAAGATTAACTGTAGTAAGATTTTGAAGGCATTTAAATGCCAAGAATAAGGGTTTCTATTTTATTTTGTAGACAGTAGGGGACTGTCTCTGGAACAGGTGGTTGACATGGTCAGACCTTTGCTTTAGAAAGATAATTTATGTAGCTATATGGAAAATGGACTGGAGAAAGGAGAATCCAGGATTTGGGAGTCCAGTGAAAAGGCTTTTGTAATAAGAGTAAGAGATTAGCCTACACTAGGGTTCTTTTTTGTTGTGCTACAAACAAGGTGTCCCAACAAAGTGAAATGAGGAAAAAAACCAAACCTTGGTCAAAATATACAATAAATATACTTGCTTTGTGGAGACATGACCAGACTCTGTGTGCATGTGTATGTGTGTGTATACATATTCCCCTGAATGTGAAAGTAAGACAGAGAAATCTGGTTTGAGTTTAGCAAATAATGCTTCATTGTAAGGCAGAGATGTAGCAGCATTCATATTGTGTCAATTTTGTGGACTCAGCTAGTGCATTGACTTTAATGTGATGTCTTTAGGACAAGAATCCATTATAATAATGATGTAATTGGGAAAAAGAAGACATTAGATATTTTTCTCCAAAGAGATAGTTGCCAAAAAAGAATGGTGATTAGAGTTGGGAAAACTTTGAGTTAAAGGTTTGTAGTTTTAACTATACTGAGAAAGCTATTATACTGTGCTCAAATTATCAAAATAGTATTGAGTTCTGACAATTGTAGACAGCTCTACATGCACAGTGGTTGTTTTAATAATCAATATGAATGGTTTTGCTAATTGCTTTTCTGGATGCATGAATATAACTTCAATTAACATTAATTGAAAATAGGTACATGCAGTGGGTGAGAATATACCCTGGGCTTTTATTAAAAAGGCAGCCATATGATTTCTATAAATTTCATTCTAAGTAGACTATGTTCTACTATGATTTAAAAAAAAATTGCTTCTGGAAGCTAGAAATGGAAATAATTTTTATTTTGAATTGATAATTGCCAATGATAGGCATAATGGTGACACTTCAAATATTTTTATTGACCTACTGGGTTATAATAATAGTACTAATAATTTTGATAGCTGCCGTTTATATAGAATGTAAGTTCTCTGGTCAGGGACTGTATGTTTTTTGTCCCGATGCCTAACACAGTGCCTAGCACATAGTAGGTACTTCAGAAATATTTATTGAATAAATGAATAGTGCTTTAAAAGTGTCAGTTTATTAACTTTACAACAATCCTGTGATAGTTAATGAATGAATGAAAAAAACATTTACTAATGTGAGAATTGGAATGACACCCCCCCTGCTGGGAGGGACATTGTGAGCTCTGGCCTGAAAAGAAACCATGTGACTTTGGCATCTGGAAGTGATGTCTGCCACACGTGGGTTCTGTCAATCAGTGTTACCAGCCAATTAGCTTGGAGCTGTGTGTGTGTGTGTGTGTGTGTGTGTGTGTGTATGTGTGTGTGTGTGTGTGTGTATGGCCCTATTTTCAGTTTCAGAGGAGGCTTCTGGAAGAAGTTGCTTAGGAGCGAGGTCTTTTCATTTCCAGACTTTGGCGTGGTGGGGGATTTCATGTGGGCTGCTAGGAAAGGAAGGTTTTTTTCTCTCTGGCTATACTGAATAGATCTAAACTAGGATTTCCCATGCTATAAGGAATCTGTTCTCAATCTCTCTCTCTTCACTAACTTCTTTTTTTTTTTTTTTTGTGGGGCAATGGGGGTTAAATGACTTGCCCAGGGTCACACAGCTAGTAAGTGTCAAGTGTCTGAGGCCGGATTTGAACTCAGGTACTCCTGAATCCAGGGCCGATGCTTTATCCACTGCACCACCTAGCTGTCCCCTTTTCACTAACTTCTAATGCACTTTAATACTTAAAAGGCTAAACTCTTCCTATAGCTTCTAATTTAAGGCAACCACTCATTAGATTTTAGACATCACAGCTAGAATTTTAGGCCCTTACACTAAGCACCTAAGACTGTGCTAGGTGATAAGGATAGAAATATAAGCAAACAAGACAGACTTTGAACTCACATGTGGGAGCATGATTTGGAAATGACTGGGAAGTGGTTTGGTAACTTGGTTCTGGACAAGATAAGGTGAAAGTTCACCTCTCAGAGCCCAGGGTCCCAGTGCAGAGCCTGAGTTTTGATGGGAAGAGGAAGAAGCAGATAACCAGAATGCATCTGGCCTATTTCCAGGGTTTTTGTGAGGAAGGGTATAGCTGTGAGCCTCAATTTCTTCATTTGAATATTTTTTCCCTTTAGTACAGATCTGTGCTTTCACTATTGTGAATAAAATGCTTTGATATAATGAAATACTAACTTCATATTTTTCTTCAAGTTTTATCCTGAGGGGAAGGAAAAGGTCTAATGATAATGCTTTCCTTAGGGATACTGCCACAGCCAGACTACTGCCCATCCCCACCCCTGTCCCCTACCCCAGCATTATATACATCTGTGCCAGAGGGGTGAAATGATCTGGTCACGGTCACACAGACAGTAATGGAGAGAGCCTGGGATTCAAACTTAGATTCTTTTACTCTAGATGTAGTTGTATTTCTATTTTATTACACTCAGTTATAATAGCAATTATAATCATTTCCACATGTCTTTGAATTCTCAAATTTTATCACTTTTATGATGCAATCACATTATATTCTTATAGCATAGTTTGTTCAAAGTTGTGAAGGGCTTTCAATGACAAATAGAGGTAAAAGAAGTACATTCCATTAAACGTGCTTAGATATTTAGATAGATGTGTGATCTCACTGGTGTATAGTAGTGGCTTAATAAATGTTTATTGATTGATATTGATAATATTTATATTGATTTTGACAATATTTATTGTAGGTACTTCCTCCACCAATGTATATTATAATGAAACCATATCTTCTCATCTTTTTCAAATCTTGTCTGTCTTTCCATTAATCTTCCATAGAATATCTTTCCATTGCACTGGTAACCTTTCTCTTAATCTCTTAATAACTCGGTGGTACTAACAAAGGACTTTAATTGTTTATATATAATCGCTTCTCATTGCGTGACTGACTCACCTCCTTTTCTGTTCATCCATGTCTTCAGTGGTACCTTTTATGCCATTTCTTATTCAGAAGTCATCATTGGTAATTTGCTACAGTTTACATTCATCCTGTGATTTAATTCTTCTGGGATCATAGCATTTCATAATTCATAGCCATACAGCATTATTGGGAGAATATTGTTTTTTAATTGTTTCCAAAGGAGTGAGCCACTTTAGGATCATTAATAGCATTGAAGAATTTACTAAATGCAATTCAACTTACTCTCTGCCTTCTATTTATTCTGGACCTAGCTCATCAACCATTTAAATAATCTGTCCATGATATATGAATATATGCAAATATGTATATATGTGAGTTTGTCCATACCTGTAAATACACATATATCTAGATACAAAATAGCTTAATGAGTTACTCACCCTATCACAGTACAGTAGATACACTGATTGATTTGGAATCAAGCAGATCTGCATTCCAGCCTTGCTTTTGATGTAATGGCTGTGTGATCATGGACAATCCATTTAATCTCTCTTAGCACTGGTTTCCTCTTCTGTAAAAGGAGCATAATATCTGTAGTCCTTGCCTCAAAGGGTTACTCTGGGGCTCAAATGAGATAATCTAGGTAAAGTGACATGAAAACCTTAAATACTCAAATGAATTTGTGATCTAATGCATTCAAGATTTCCCCCTACTTAAGCAGATCCTAAAACCATCCATGCTTGCCCAATCTGCTTAATTCTTGTCAATGTCCTTCTTAAGTTTGCCACAGGGGATATATCCAATGTACTGGGAGCCATCCTTGCTTTCTCTTAACATTGTAAGGGTACAAGAAGAGGACTCTGGCCATCTACCTGTTCCTCTTCATTCTTGGCACATGACCAGTACATTTTCTCCTCTTGCCCTACAATTCCATGGAAACATATTTTTCTATTATTCTTTACAATTTCTCACTGGTTTTATGTCAGCTCACTAACAATGTTCCTCTCCATTGTCTTCTATGTGATAGTAATTTTTAATTCATTCGGAGGAAGTTGTATTTCATGTCTTACTGCCATATAATACCACCAATAGAACATTAGGATTAAAATGATCGGCCTGTGCTTTTATGGGAATTTTGGGGTCAGTAAAGGAGTTCTGCAATTTCTGGAAGGTAATCCATTCCATTCTCCTTTTCCTATTCAAATATGGATTTAGCTTTCATTATCTCTCTGTAGGGTTAGATGTGTCTCTGGATTTGAAGTCAAGAAGATCTGAGAATGCATTTTTCATCCACTTTGTTTTTTCCTTTGTAGTATTTATACCAAGATCTTTGAAAATGCTATCAATTTCAAAGAAAAGGCATTTGGTATAATATTCTTTTAAATAAAAATGATTTATATTAGTTATTCTTAAGTCTTCTAAATTAAATTACATGCACCTCTACCTTCCAAAATGGATTATACTTATCATAATTTAATTTTAGTACACTTGAGTATGATGAGGCCTTCAGGGGCTATTGATGCATGTAGAACACTTTGCCCTTATGCTAAATGGCCCAATTGCTATACAGTTGAAAATTATGTTGGTTCTGCTCTCTTCTCCCTTTCCATTAATTGCTTAAGTTTGTCACCTAGCACTCTCTCTTTCTCGTGCACATACATTTCCCTTGGTCTATTCTTCTATAACTTGGTAACAACTGAAGGTTTCAGGGGAAATTGGGAAAACTAACCTTTTTAAAATAGTAAACTTAATTTAACATGAAATATCAAGTTAATAGGCTCCTGTCTTCTGGATGATCTTTGGCCTTTGGAGAACTATTTTTCTTTATACTTGGAGACCTTTTTTTTTTGAAGGCTTCTAAGTTCAAGGCTATTTTTAGAATGGTGGATGTTTCCATGAAATCCAACCAGTGGATTTGTGTGTGTTATAGCTTATTCTTTTAAATTAGTGGTCATTAGTCTACTTTTAAATATTTATACTCTATCTTGACACGACCACTGGGTTTTGGGGGAAGAAGGTCCAGTAGATTGATACTTCAGTTATTGGGTCTATATTGACTTTAACTACTGAAAACTCAGAGACTGTGCTCCTAAGTTCTTTTAACCACTCGGGATATAGGTTTGGTAATTTTTAAGCACTTACTTTTTGTTAATTAGGTGGCATTATGACATTCACTATAATAGATAATAGCTGACGTTAATCAAAACAACTAAGTTTCTAATTGAATTGATAAACTAATCCGTCCCCCAAGGCACTTATAGCATTTTATGTAGAGTGAGAATAATTAGATATATTTATACAATATGGTGAAAATTAAAAGTAAAAAAAAAGCATGATTTGTATCTGTAATTTAAAGTGTTAAGATTTTTCCAGAGATGAGTATTATCAATGAATCTTAGGAGTAATTCTGAGTATAGTTTTCTTTGGTATTAATAAACTATGGGATATATGCCAAATATAAACAATGAAAATATATAAATATTCTATTTTTTATACCAATATATATTGGTGATGTTCTAGAGGGGATTCTTGATAAGATATGAGTGGAACTGAGCAGCTAGTTGGTACTTCAAGTAGATCAGGTACCAGGTCTCGAGTCAGGAAAACTGATACCTACCAATTCTGTGACCCTGGGAAAGTCACTTCACCCTGTTTACCTCAGTTTACTCATCTGTAAAATGATCTCAAGAAGGAAATGGCAAACCTCTCCAGTATCTTTGCCAAGAAAACCCCAAATGAGGTCACAAAGAGTCAGACATGACTGAAAAACAACCGAACAACGATAAGAACATGAGTGAAAAGCTTTGGAAGTTAAATCATAGCTCATAGATGTAGAGCTGGAAAGGATCTTAGAGGCCACAGAAAGGGCCATATATCCTAGTCTTCATTTTACAGATGAGCAAATTGAAGCCAAGGGAGACTAAATGACTTGTTCTCTGTCACATAGGTGGTAAGCTTGGACGTGGAACCCCTGACTCTAGACTAGAGACTGTGCCTTCTTCATTATTATATCATGCTGTCTGCTCCTTCCAACTCTGAAATTTTGTAATTCTGCATTCATACAAGCAAGGTTGGTTTTTCAGAGTTGGATCCACTGGAGACAAGTCAAACCATCTCATGAGAGCTTGATGAAATCAGCAAACACTACAAACCACAGCATGATTTGTTATTTTGCTTATGGTCTAGACTTAGAGAAAATGTAAATAAAGTAGATTAAACTTAAAAGTGTGTCCTGTGTAAATTCTTTATTCGGAAAGGTGATTGTGAAAATGTTTTCCAGAATGCCCCCGGTCTTACTCATAGGTAGAATCAGACACATGTCTAAGACTTTGTTTCTTAGAGAAACAATATTGTACTGAGTCTTGATTTCATGAACTTCATGAGTAGCAGTTCTGTGAGAAGATCTTAATATTAATGATGTTTTCTCTTCAAAGTAATAAATATGACATTGTCTATGCTTAAAATATTATGTATGACCATTTTCTATATAAAAATAGGTTATTTTGTTTTGATATTTCCTTGCCCCTTCTTTTTGCCCATGACCCCAAACCAGAATTTATGGCTTTTGTCAATATATTTCACACTCAACAATATTTTATGGTCAAATTAGTTTGGAAAATTCTGGCTTCAGAGATTTAAAGGACTGATAAAAAACAGATTTTCCCTTAATTCTCCTCATCTCTCAGAATAATGCATAAATTTCTTATAATATCATAAGAATACTGATCTTCAACATGAAGCATTCTAGGCAAACTCAATGCTGCTCTGACCATAAGGTACATACAGCCACCCTGAAAATTTTAATCATTAAACAAACAAACGAAACCAATTAACTAGCACAAGTGGTTTGTAGGGCCTAAACAACAAACTGAAACTTCTTGCTATGGGATTGGGCCACTTCTCTTTCTGTTCCTACACCTCTTGGATGCTATAAACTTAAATAGCATATTCCAAAAATTCATTCAGATCCTGAGCAATGTTTGGGTCCACTTGTCATGAGAGCCTAAAAGGGATCTACCTCTGCAAAAAGACATACAAGTCCAGATTGGAGCTTAAAGTCACCACCAGTGATGTAAACCTGTTGTCAGAACTGAGGTGCGCACTGTCTTAATTTATTGCACAAACTTCTGTAATTCTGGAGTACAGTCAAATCTGTTAAATAGCAAGGTCCTCATTTATTTGATTGAAATTGATCTAGTGCATTTTATGCCATTAAAATTTGTTAATTAAATACACCTCAATTCAGTTCAATTAGCATTTATTGAGCATCTCCTATAAGTGTGGCGCTGTATTGTTTTGGAAACAGACAAAAATGAAAGTGCCTTTCTTCAGGGATCCTGTATCTTTTAGGGGGTAAACAATGTGTGCAGAGATGTCAATACAAAACAAATGCAAAGAAAAATTTTAAAATGCAAAGTAACTTCTGTAGAGAAAACTCTAACAATTTTTGCAGGACTAAGCATCAGATGTTGAAGTTTTAGATAAACTGAAAGGAACTACAAACATACCTGAAGCACATTAGGATGTATCTAAAACAGCAGAGGGATTTCTGAAAGGACAAGCACAAAAACAAATGGTATAGTGGCTGGACCTGGAGTGAGGAAGACCTGCAATTGAGTCCTGCCTCAGACACTTACTAGCTGTGTGACCCTGGGCAAGTCACAATCTTTCTAATCCTCAGTTTCCTCCTCTGTAGAATGGGAGGGGAACAAGTATATTTATTAAGCAGCTTCCATGTGCCAGGTACTGTCCTAAGCACTTTACAAGTATCTCATTTGGTCTTCACAACAATCCTGTGAAATAGGTCCTTCTTTTATAGTTAAGGAAACTGAGGCACCTGAGCCCAAATTTGAACTCAGGTCTTCCTGACTCCAGGCCCAGTGCTTTATCCACTGCACCACCTAGCTGGGCATAAGAGTAGTACCCACTTCACAGGGTTGTTGTGAGGATCAAGTGAGGACCTATAATCTGGAAATGAAACAAAGTCTGTTCAAGGGCAAAGATGTGGGTGATAGAATGTCACATCTGGTGAATCACAAATAAAATCAGTTTGGCTGGAATATAGAATGAGGAGCAGTAATGTGAAATAATTCTGGAAACATTGTCTGGCAGTAGAGTGTTAATAGTGTGAAATATTAAAAACTAGTGAGAGAATGCTAACACTGACTGAAGGCTCCCCCAAAGTAGGCAGCATCTGAGCTGGGCATGGATGAAAGAGAAGGATCCCTAGAAGACAGGGTGAGGAATGAGTACATTGGGAACAATCTGTGTGAAGGTACAGATGCCAGACATGGGAAATATTTAAAAGCTAAACTCTTTTTGGACTGCTTTTATATTACTGTTAAATGCATATTTTGAGAGCTAAAGAGTAGTCATTATTAGCAATAAAAATTCATGCAGTTCACATAATATAGATTTCTGATCAGATGATCTGCTAATAGAAAAGAAAAAGGATTTTCTCAGCCTTAAAATTTTGATATCTGTTCAAATGCAGATAACACACAGAGAAGAACTACATAAGTTATTGTTTACATTTATCCCTAATAGTCAGGGAAAGATCTTAAAACAGGTGTTATGGATAGGTGAAGTAGGTATTGGGGCCAGAGAGGGAGTGCCTCTGAGATGGGAAAAAGGTGGAGAACAAAGAGGCAGGAATACTGAACAAACAAAATAACATTTTACCTACTTCACAGTGTTGCCTAAAGCTGACCTTTCACCCCCAAATTGGGTAAATTTGGGGAAAAGGTGTGACCCAGTTGGATCAGGAGTATAGAAGTGGATAGATCTTGAACTATAGGTGAAGATATAGAAATAAAAGGATAAAGAAGTTAGTTTTGCAATCATCTCATGGAAGATCTGGAGGCAGGACCAATATTCTTTTGGGAGAGAGGGGAGAGGCATTAGACAACATGATAGACCTGAATGTGTCTTTTAAATGTATTGCTTAAATCTGTAAGCATCCAGAAGGTAAGAGATAGAAAAGGAGGTGGGTCAGGCATGTAGTAAGTAAGAGTGGTGGCACCTACATAATGTTAAAAGCTCTAAAGAAAGGTCTCCAGGTCCTCAAAAAAGACCTGTTTACTGGTCACAAAATCCTGGCACAAAAGCATAAATTTACAATGGAAGCCCTCAAGGAGGGCCTTATTGACTCTTAAAACACACAATTCTTTTTTTAAATTTATTTTTAATTTTTAAAAAATTAATAAATTATTTTCTGTTACATGTAAAGATAGTTCTCAACTTGTGTTTATACAAGCTTTCCAATTTCAGATTTTTCTCCCTCCCTGCTCCCCTAGACATCAGGTAATCTGATATAGGTTATATATATATATATATATATATATATATATATTGTTAAGGGCTAAAATTCTAGCTAAACTGTCTAAAATATCTAATGAGTGGTCGCCAATAAATTATAAGCTTTAGCAAGAGTTAGACTTTTAAGCATTTATTAAGGAGAATAAGAATTTGGTAAAGAGAGAGAGAAAGGCCTAGATTCCTATCTATTAAAGGGAGAGCACATTTCTAGCTCCCTTCTCCACCAGAGTCTAGAGGAAAGAGGGAGAGACCGAGCGCCAGTCTCTTCCTTCCTCCTCCCACTAGTCCGCGTCACTTCCTGACTCCTGGTCTTGCCCTCAAAGACCTTCCCTTTATGGGCAGAACTCTTCTACAGTAAGTATCCAGCAGGTGGTGTTATTCCAATCGTTACAGTATATATATATATATATGTATATATGTATATGGGTATATGTATATATGTATATGTGTATATGTATATATGTATATATATGTATATATACACACACACATACATATACATACATACATACATATACATATATATACATACATAATAACATTAATCCTATTTCTGCATTAGTCATGTTATAAGAGAAAAATCAGAGCAATGATGAAAAACCTCAAAATAGAAAAAACAACAGCACCAAAAACAAAAGAAATAGTATGGTTCATTCAGTGTCTATACTACACAGTTTTTTTTTTCTTGGATTTGGAGATCCTCTTCTATCATGATTTCCCTGGAACTCTTCTGTACCATTGCATTGGTGAGAAGAATACAGTCCATCACAGTAGATCAACACTCAATGTTGATGATACTGTGTACAATGTTCTTCTGGTTCTGCTCATCTCACTCATCATCAGCCCACGCAAGACCCTCCAGGTTTCTCTGAACTCCTCCTGCTCATCAAAACACACAATTCTTAATAAAACCTGCTTATCTGATTTCCCCATTTGCCTGAAGGGAGAAGAACAAGGGAGAATAGATGGACAGCTCAGGAGCTCTGCTGCCTAGGAAATGTTTAGAGCCCTAGAGGAAGGCCTTCAGTGTGTTGGGTAGATCCCCTATGGAACAGTTATAGGAGAACAAGTACATTATTCACACAGGATGAGAAGGGATGGAGTGGCCATTGGAGGGGGATTACCCATATGGGTAGGAAAATAGATCTGTTGAAGTATGCCTCAAGGCGCTATCAATAAACACACCTTTTAAAATTTTAGGAATGAAACACTTATATTAATTAAGAACTGTTTAAGGCTGCTACTTGTGATGATTACATTTATTGTCTACATCACAAAATAATTTATTAGAAATAGATCTGCATATGGTGCTTTCTCTTGTTCCATACAGAGGAATTTAAAGTGGCCTTGACTACTTTTTTGGAACTTCCATCCTTAGATGGTTAACTTTGGTGGGGAAAAGCACATAAAAGAACGTATAGTATTAAACAAGGAACCAACATTAGATGCCCTAGGAACAAACTGGGCGTTTGCATTGTAGATTAAACACAGGTGCAACTATCGTTTTGGTGCACATTGGGGAGTCATAGCAGCTGCATGTACAGACAAGGTAAAGTGGGGAAGAAATCATCACCTCCCTTCCAGTTAGTCAGGAAAAGCTCTGCAAAGTAGATGCAATGGAAATTTTTTTTTTTCAATCTCCCCACCCCTCCTACTGCCAAAGAGTCCTCAGGGGATTTGTGAATTGGACTGTTTGGTTACATGCAAATGGAAGATATTTAGATGTTTGATTTTTTTGATTCAGGGACATATTTGAACGGGAGATTTTCAAACCCCAAATTAAAATGTTGAGAGGTTTCAAATAATGCTATGTACAATCAGCATTAGGCTTTGAGCGGAATGCTGGTATCTCAAAGTAATAATATTCATTGGAAAGTGGAGCTTAGTTGCTGAGGCATAAAAAGGGTCTCATAGGGTAGCAACCTCATGGAATTTATCCAAAGGACAGTATTGTGGCTATAGCATAGTTGTGCTCTGAGTCCATAGCTCTGTACTGGGGTAATACCTAGTATCAACACAGTCCCTTGATTCAGCAACAACCAACAGATTTGTTGGTAAAAACTATGTGCAGAGCACTGTGCTCTTTCTTGTGGGAGATACAAATGTAAATAATCAATTAGCAATCCTTCTCAAGTAGCTACTATGTATCAGTTTCTGGGGATAGAAAAAATGAAACCATCCCTGACCTCAGGTAGGTTACATTCTGTCAGGGTAAAAAACATGAGATTATCTATCCATCTATCTATCATCTATCATCTGTCTATCATCTCTTTTTTTCTATGTATATCTATATCCCCTGTGTTATTTGTATATATATGTATATGTATGTATATATACAATATATTACAATATATATGCAATACATATATATACATATATAATACATACATACATATATACATACATACACACAATATACACACAGTATATATGAGGTAATTTTGGAGGAAATTTTGCTTTGTAGGGGGAGAGAATCAGGAAAGACCTCATGTAGACAGTGGTGTTTGAGTTAAACTTTGGGCAAAACTAAAATTCTAAGAGGGGGAGGTAAGGACCGTGTATATTTAAGGCATGAGGAAGTTGGTGGACAGCTTTTGTTTTACTTCTGAATACCGTCTTCCCCAATATACCTTCCCTTTTATCAGTCCTCTTTCCTGGTTCTATTATCCTTGCCCCTTTTTTACTTCCTAATAGGGTAAGATAAATTGCTATATCAAACTGAGTGTGTATGTTATTTCCTCTTTGAGCCAATTTTGATGGGAATAAGGTTTAAACTTTACCCCCCCCCAATCTTCCCTTCCATTATAATAGCTTTTTTTGTACTTCTTTTATATGGGATAATTTTTTTTTTTTTGCAGGGCAGTGGGGGTTAAGTGACTTGCCCAGGGTCACACAGCTAGTAAGTGTCAAGTGTCTGAGGCCAAATTTGAACTCAGTTCCTCCTTAATCCAGGGCCAGTACTTTATCCATCGCACCACCTAGCTGTCCCCAATATGGGATACTTTACTTCATTCTATCTCCCCACTCCTTCTTCTTCTAGTGCACTTTCTTTCTCACCCCTTTATTTGTCCCTTGAGGTATCATCTCATCAATGCCACCTTATAGCCACATTCTCTGTCTACATAAACTCCCTGCAATTGCTCTGATAAGTAATAAAGTTGAGTTACAAATATCATTTTGCCATACAGAAATATAAACAGTTTAATTTTATTAAATTTACATTTGTTCTTTTTTTTTAAACATTTTTATGTTTCCCTTGAGTCTTTTATTTGAAGGTCAATTTTTAAAAATTGGCTCTGGTTTTTTAATCAGAAATGCTTGAAAGTCCTCTATTTTGTTAAATATCCATTTCTTCCCCTGAAAGATTATATTCAATTTTGCTGCATAGGTGATAATTGGTTGTAAACCTAACTCCTTTGCCTTCTAGTATATCATATTCCAAACCTTCTGGTTCTTTAATGTAGAAACTGCCAAATGTTTTGTAATCCTGACTGTTGCTCCACAATATTTGAATTGTTCCTTTTTGGCTGCTTGCAATACTTTCTCCTTGATCTATGAGCTCTGGAATATGGTTATGATGTTTCTGGGAGTTTTCATTTTAGGATCTCTTTCAGGCAGTGATTGGTGGATTCTTTCAATTTCTATTTTGCTCTCTGGTTCTAAAATATTAGGGCAGTTTTCTTTGATAATTTCTTGAAAGATATAGTCTAGGCTTTTATTTTTTTTGATCATGGCTTTCAGGTAGTCCAATAATTCTTATATTATCTCTTCTGGATCTATTTTCTAGGTCAGTTGTTTTTCCAATGAGAAATTTCACATTTTCTTTTTTTCCACTTTTTTGATTTAGCTTTATTGTATCTTAGTGTCTCATAGAGTCATTAGTTTCCACTTATTCTATTCTGATTTTTTTTTTTTTGGCAGGGCAACGAGGGTTAAGTGATTTGCCCACAGTCACACAGCTAGTAAGTGTCAAGTGTCTGAGGCTAGATTTGAACTCAGGTCCTCCTGAATCCAGGGCTGGTGCTTTATCCACTGTGCCACCTAGCTGCCTCTCTATTCTGATTTTTAAGGAATTATTTTCTTTCTTTTTTTTTTTTAATTTTTTTTTTTTTTTAGTGAGGCAATTGGGGTTAAGTGACTTGCCCAGGGCCACACAGCTAGTAAGTGTTAAGTGTCTGAGGCTGGATTTGAACTCAGGTACTCCTGACTCCAGAGCCAGTGCTCTATCCACTGTGCAACCTAGCTGCCCCGGAATTATTTTCTTTAGTGATCTTTTGCACTTCCTTTTCCATTTGGCTAATTCTGTTTTTTAGAAAGTTATTTTCCTTGGTAAATTTTGTATATCTTTCCCCATATTATTGACTCCTTTTTCATGATTCTTTTGCATTACTCTCATTTTTTTACATTTTTAAAATTTCTCTAATTTGATTTTTTTTTAGTGAGACAATTGGGGTTAAGTGACTTGCCCAGGGTCACACAGCTAGTAAGTGTTAAGTGTCTGAGGCCAGATTTGAACTCAGGTACTCCTGACTCCAGGGTCAGTGCTCTATCCACTGTGCCACCTATCTGCCCTCTAATTTGCTTTTTAAAATCCTTTTTAAGCTCTTCCAGGACTTCTTTTTGGGCCTGAGATAAAATTACATTTTTCTATGAAGCTTCACCTTTAGCCATTTTGGCCCTATTCTCCTTTTCTAAGTTTATGCTTGATCCTCCCTATCACCATAGTCACTTTCTATAGTCAAACTTTTTCTCATTTTTTGCTCATTTTTATGCCGTTTTTGTGACTTGGTGTTTCTGTGTGAGAGTTGGGCTCTAGTCCTACACTGTCCCAATTTTTTTTTTACTCCTGGCTTTCACTGGGCTTCAGGGCTTAGCTTCTTGCTTTCTCTGTACAGTAAGCATCCCTTCTGGCTTGTACTGGGGGGGTGGATCCTCCCTTTTCATCTCCCCTAGGTGTGAGGTTTAGCTGCTGGTCTGCTCTAGGGGTGGGGCCTTGCTGCTGCGTTGCTATAGTAACAGAGTCTTTCTGGTGGCTAGCCTTGGAGGAGGGATCTTGTTGCTGGTCTGTCCCAGAGGTGCTCTTCTGCTGGGTTGTTATGGTAACAGGGTCTCTCTGATAGCAGGTCCTGTTGGAGTATTTTTGTTATAAATCTACTGAGGGTTGGGGCCCCCTGCCACTGGGTTGTTATGGAAACAGTCTCTTTTTTGGTAAACCCCAGAGGTGGGATCTTATTGTAGGCAATCAGGGAGGGGTTTCACCAGTAGTCAGCAGTGGGTCTAGGCCTCCAAGGTGGCCATACTAGGGGTGAGGTTTTTGGGGTGGGGCCTCACTAGTGGATGGCCCCAGACATAGAACCCTGCTGCAGGTGCCCTGCTGTGAGGTCCACAGTAGCTTCCACAGCTGCTGCTGCTACCACCTCTGCTGAGGCCACTACTGCAGCTGTTGGACTCCACTTCCCTCCCACCCAGGTAAGACAGATCTTTCCTGCTGGGCTGATAAGCTTTCTTCCAGTCCTTGGAACAATTCCAAGGCAGTATTCTAGTTGTTTGTAGGGGGAATTCGGGAGAGCTCAGGAGGGTTCCTTCCTCACTCCAGCATCTTGTCACTGGAAGTCTGGGGGACAGCTTTTGTAAAGTGATACAGGTGTGAAGAATGCCATGTGTGAGGAAGAGCAGAGTGCTAGTTTGGACTATAGAGTATCTGAAGGGGAGTTGTTTTAAGTCATTTTCAGTTATGTTTGACTCTTCATGATCCCATTTGGGGTTTTCTTGGCAAAGATACTGGAGCAATTTTCCATTTCCTTCTCCAGCTCATTTTACAGATGAGTAAATTGAGGCAAACAGCATGAAGTGACTTTCCCAGGGTCACACAGCTATTAAATGTCTGAAGCCAAATTTGAATTCAGGAAGAAGAGTCTTCCTGATTCCTGACCTGGCACTATCCACTGCTCCATCTTGCTGCCCCTCTAGGGGAGTACTATGTAATAATACTGGAAAGATAGGTCAGGGCTAGGCTGTGTAGTACTTTAGTTGCCAAACAGAAGAGTTTGTATTTGATCCTAGAGGTAATAAATAGGGAGCCGCTGTAGTTCATTAAAGCAAGGGAGTGACATAGTCAGGCCTAGGCTTTAGTTAAAACATTTTGGTAGTTGTGTGGGGAATGGATTAGATATGGGATAAGATAGGGTCCTTCTTCTTAAGAAGCTTAAAATCTAGTAGAGGAGATAAAACACCTACACAAAGATCTGTAATAGGAAATAAAATGTGGCAATTGCCCAGGAGATGCACAAAGTGATACGAGAGATCTGAGGAAAGAAGCATCATTTCTAAGTATGGGGGTGAGGATTCAGGGATGTTTTATAGAGGAAGATCTCCTTACTCTGGGTCTGGGCAGGTATGTAGGACTTTAGCAAGAGGAGACCACGTGTGAGGAAATTTGAGGAATGCCATGAGCAAAAGCACAGAGAGACAGAAAAATGTGAGATGTGCATTTAATTTGTGGAGAATGACTCTAGTTCAATGCATTTCTGCAGGGATGATAGAGAGAAGACTATTAAAAACTGTAGACTGTTTCCCTATGAAACCTTTCCTGCTTTACAGAGTCTCTCCCCTTTGCATGTTTTGCATGTGCAATACATTTTAAGAAATAAACAGGAAGTAGATGTCATTGCTTAGTAGTATTTTGTGGGCTGGGATGTTATTCCTAATTGGAAATCATTGGAGTGGGATGTTATCCCCTAGATTGGCGAGCAGCCCTCCAGGGGATGTTTGTACACTCTGATGTTTGGAGAATATGTTATTTACCACCTGTAAGTCGCCTATCTCGTTATTTTTGTTGTGAATAAAGCTGTAGCCTTTACCTCCATTAAGTAGTGTGGTTTGCTTAATGGATGGGTAACAGGAAAGAATGTAAGGGGAAGCCATTGTTAATGTGAACTCCTGCAGTTTTTATTATAGTGGCACCCGCAATAGTTAAGGTTGAGCAGCTGTTTCCATTATGAACTCCTATTTCAGGGGTTTATAACTCAGCTGTAAAAATTGGCTCTAGGCTAAAACTCTGCTTACAGGGTCTTAGCCCAGGAGCATTTTTCCCCCTACAATTTTTTAAGAAGAGAAAATATCAATTTAGTTCTTTTAAATTATAAGTAAAGTAAAAATAGTACAAATTTGAAAAAGTTTAATTTTCATTTGTTTAAATTACAATGCTGGATTTCTAATATCAATGGTAATTATTTTGATATAGTTCATGTAAGACAAGTATATCTTAAGATTGAATCCCAATGTATTGCCCCATGCACACTGCTGCTTCGGACTAGGTAGCTTCTAATTATTATGGGATCAAGAATGGGAAAGGATCTTCAGAGATTATCCAGTCTAAATCCCTGACTTTTCTAAATCAAGAAAAAGAGGGGCAGAGAAGTTAAATGACTTACCCAAGATAATATAAGTAGTATATAATGGAGATAGACTTTGAACAAAGCTTTTGTATGTCAAAACTATTATGCCACGTTGCTCCATCATACCACATTGAGGACCATGGTCTATGATATGGTATGCTTTCTGGGAAGAGATATAGATTGAAATTAGTTGGCTTAGGAGGTCTTACTCCAGGTAGATGATTGGATAGAATTATATTAAGAGAATTCAGATGTGGGAAGAAACATGTGCCAGGCATCTTGGTATACCCAGGAACAATGGAACATTTCTCAAGGATGTTGTTGGTAAGTTTGGTCACCAGTTTGATTGGAATGGTAAGCTGTAGAAAGGGGAATCATATTACTCCAAATCTTGTTCTTTCCGCTAGACCATGCAGTGTCATGACAACATAATGGGGACCACAGTCCATGTTGTAGGTAACAGTATGGAGAATTATCAAGCATTTCATGGCATAGATATAATTCTCTGGTTGGAGCCTTCTCTGGGAATATGCAAAATTGGAAATGTTGTTGGAGTATCTCATCTGACATGGAGCCCTCCTCAGAGTGGAGTCTTCATGATAGGTAGGCAGCAATAACTAGGCATAAGGGTCATATTGCTGCAAACATTGACAGAGGATAAGTTGCTAAAAAAAAAAGTTTATCTGCAGGAGGGTCAGTCTATGTGGACTGCTTCATAACTGACTCCTCATTTTTGGTTTTTCTCATGATAAGAAATATTTTAAAAATTTAAACTATTGAAAAGATCAGGTATAGTGCTGAATCAGCTGAGAAGCTACCCATAGGTGTTCTAGCATGGTTATTTTATACAATGATTAGATTCTGAACTTACTACATTTGGTGCACTGAGGCCTTGGACACTGTCTTAATGGCTATATGTTGCTTTAAATTACTATTGGGGGCAGCTAGGTGGAGCAGCAGATAAAACATGGGCCCTGAATTCAGGAGGACCTGAGTTCAAATGTGACCTCAAACACTTGACATTTACTAGCTGTGTGACACTGGGCAAGTCACTTAACCCTTATTGCCCCTCAAAAACAAAGCAAAGCAAAACAAAACAAAACCCAAAACAAATAAAATAAATTACTATTGCTTTATCAGTTTTGGCAGTAAGCATATTGCTATTTATTAAAATAACATACCAGTAAAGGATTGACCATGAATATCTATAACTTCTTATGATCTCAGACCATGGGGTAGAAAAAGCAGGGAGAGAGCTTCAGCATGCCAATTTGCAAGAGCAGGAGAAAAGTTCCAACAGATCCATGCTGTCTCCAGCACATGTCTCAAGGAGACCTAAGAGAGTCCAGAAGACCTACCAGACCTAGTCTGTCCTAAGAGAGAGAGCCAAGAGTGTCTCTAAAACCCCAAAGTGGAAAAAGGCTCTAATGACATCTCTTGAGGGTTTATATCCTCTATTGGTAGAGGCGGGTCATTATACATTGATCAAAGCTAATTGGTTAGCATCATTCAATTCCATTGGTTGACATGATTTGAAGGTGGTCTAAATTAAAATGAACTCTATGGATTACATCAGGGAAAAGAATGCAAAAGACCCTCACTGAAGTTGCTCAAGGCAAAGACCATTATTTAGGTGTGGTTTGATCCAATCAGTCCTTCACTGAGCTAGACAAAAGAGTCTCTCTCTATTTCTTTTGTTCCCTTGGGTTTGTCACAAATAAAATTTGCTGAACTATCTCAAGAACTGGACTTTCTGGAATGGGGGGGGCGGAGAAAGCACTGAGAAACTGATCTCTGGGTCCCCCCAAGAAATCCATTATTAATAATGATTTTCTCACAGATAGGAGCTCCCATCCATAAGAATTTAACTTTCAGGAGTAGTAGATACATGGGAGGGGTGAGGTAGATTGGTAGACTGCAAGGAGAAGGATGATTTCTGTCATGATTACTGGAAGCACCTGCTTCCATAAATGACCAGTGTGGGTCAGAATAAGCCAGGATGGATACAGGAATAAACTATTTTAGCTTGGTAGTTTATAGCAGACTACTAAAAATATTCTGTTCCTTTAGAAAATCTAAATGTTGTTAAATTAGAAAAAAATGTGAAGTCCAGAAATAGTTGCAAGTCTTTTCAGTTTTGGGGGCTTTGCCTCTTAACATATAGATAATTTTGGGGGAATTCATCCTGATACTGTACAACTTCATGACATTCCAAGATCTCCTCAACCTTTAGGATGAAGTGGTACTTTTCTTGTTTGGCCTAGAGACAGTAGTATGGGAGAGAGGATGGGTCTGGACCAGCTGGTTGTGCTGGTTGGGGTCTTTGAAATAGACAAATCCTCCTTATTCTTAGTAGCTTCCCTCTGAGGTTATCTTCAATTCATAGTTGTTGCCTGTTGTCTCCCTCATTGAACTGTGAGGTCCTAGAGAACAGGGGCTATTGTTTTGTTCTTTTTTATTTTGTTTTTCTTTGTATTTACAACACAGTACAGTCTCTCAGACATAGTTGGTGCTTAATACACCCTTGATGACTGACTGAATAATTATTCCTCATCCCAAGTCCTTACCTCTAATCCCCATTCAAGAGGACATAAAAATAGTCTTTATAAACTGTCCAATTTGGGTCCCCTCAACCTTATGTAGAAGAGCAAACCCTGTATAGGAGTCCAGTATCCCTACTATTACTAACACCAACTGTTGGTTAACTGCAACCAATGGGTCAAGCAAGGCTTCCTTGTAGGTCAAACCATTGCTGTCACCAGCACAGGATTCAGGCAGCAGAGGAATCAGAGCCCAAGAGCCCTGGGAATTGCAGTCCCCTGATTCTACCCTGGCTGTCATTAAGAGGAACATCTTTTGTAGAGAAAGGAAACACCATTGCTTTCACTATCAGCATCAATATCTGCCCTATGTAGTGATGAATAAATAAACTCTAGGGCCCTGGAAATAATCATGCTTCCAGACCACCAACTCTGCTACTAGACTAGCACCTGCAATTCTTTTCTTTTCTTTTCTTTTCTTTTCTTTTCTTTTCTTTTCTTTTCTTTTCTTTTCTTTTCTTTTCTTTTCTTTTCTTTTCTTTTCTTTCTTTCTTTCTTTCTTTCTTTCTTTCTTTCTTTCTTTCTTTCTTTCTTTCTTTCTTTCCTTCTTTCTTTCCTTCTTTCTTTCCTTCCTTCCTTCCTTCCTTCCTTCCTTCCTTCCTTCCTTCCTTCCTTCCTTCCTTCCTTCCTTCCTTCCTTCCTTCTTTCAATTATGTAAGACATTTTCATATTAGTTTGTATAAGTTGAATAAAATGTAACAAATGAAAGAAGGAAAGTAAAAAATAGCATGTTTCAGTCTGTAATCAATAAATATCAGTTCTTCCTTTGGAGTGGAGAGCATGCTTCATCATTAGTCCTTTAGGATTACCTTGGATCATTGTATTGCTTAGAATAGCTGTCATTACAGTTCTTCATTAAAAATATTATTGTTTTTGTACACAATGTTCTCCTGGTTCTGTTCACTTCACTATATATCAGTTCATGTAAATCTTTCCAGGTTTTTCTGAAATTATCCTGTTTGTCATTTCTTATAGCACAGTAATATTCCATTACAATCATATACCACAGTTTGTTTAGCCATTTCCCAATTGATGGGTATCCCTTCCATTTCTAATTCTTAGTCAGCAAAAAAAGAGCTACTATAAATATTTTTGTAGAAATAGGTCATTCCCCCCTTTTTTTGAATGCCTTTGGAATATAAACCTTGTAGCAGTATTATTGCATCAAAGGGTACGCACTGTTTTATAGCCCTTTGGGCACAGTTCCAAATTGATTTCCAGAATGGTTGGATCAGTCCACAACTCCACCAACAGTATATTGGTGTCCCAGTTTTCCCATATCCAACATCCCTCCAACATCCAACATTTTCCTTTTTTCATATAAGCCATTCTGATACGTGTGAGGAGATATCTGAATTGTTTTAATTTGCATTTCTCTGATCAATAGTGATATAGAGCATTCTTTTATATGACTGTAGATAACTTTGATTTCTTTGTCTGAAAATTGTTCATATTCTTTGATGACTTATCAATTGGGGAATAACTTGTATTTTTACAAATTTGACTCAGTTCTCTATATATTTGAGAAATATTAGAGATACTTGTTGCAAAAATTCTTTCCCAGTTTTCTTCTTTCCTTATAATTTTGGTTTCATTGGTTTTGTTTTTTGCAAAAGCTTTTTAATTTTATATAATCAAAATGATCTATTTTGAATTTTGTAATGCTCTCTATATCTTCTTTGGTCCTAAATTCTTCCCCTGTCCATAAATCTGACAGAAAAATTTATTCATGCTCTCTTATTTTGCTTATGATATCACCCTTTATGTGTAAATCATGTACCCATTTTGACCTTATTTTGGTATATGGTGTGAAATTTTCATCTATATCTAGCTTCTGTCTTATTTTCCCCAGTGTTCCCAGCAGTTTTAGTCAAATAGTGAGGTTTTTTCCCCCAAAGCTTGGATCTTGGGGCAACTAGTTGGCAAAGTGGATTGAGCACCAACCCTGGATTCAGGAGGACCTGAGTTCAAATCTGGCCTCAGACACTTAATACTTACTAGCTATGTGACCCTGGGCAAGTCACTTAACCCCAGTTGCCTCACCAAAAAAAAAAAAAAAGATGCATTAGTATCTGCTCTGATTCTTCATCCTAAGGATTACTGAACCTTTTGATATGACTTGAAATTAAAACTGTAGAACCACATACAGTAATCAGGTTATGGCAGAAACTTTGTCTTCTTCTTCTTCTTCTTCTTCTTCTTTCTTCTTTCTTCTTTCTTCTTTCTTCTTCTTCCTTCTTCTTCTTCTTCTTCTTTTTTTTGGTGAGGCAATTGGGGTTAAGTGACTTGTCCAGAGTCACACAGCTAGTAAGTGTGAAGTGTCTGAGGCCAGATTTGAACTCAGGTCCTCCTGAATCCAGGGCCAGTGCTCTATCCACTGTGTCACCAGCTGCCCTACTTTGTCTTCTTTTTAGCTAAAACCTTCCCATGTTGTGAGTAGGAGGAAAGGAGCTGAGTCAGGGAAATGTTGGTCCTATCTCATAGTTCCTCAAAATGTAGAATCTGGGAAGAATTTACCAGTGGGAGAAAGAACCCATATGAATGAGGGAGAAGGGAGTAGAGTCATGGTCACAAAATTTACAGAATAAAAGATGACTGGTCTGGGCCCTTCCCAAAAATGGAGGTCTGGGAAGAACTTTGAATATTTTCTCTCCACAGTTTATCAAGTAATTTCTCACAGATAAAAAGATAATGTATAGGAGATGGAAGAATTTGGATTAGATGATATAATCAGATGGACTCAGAACTGGCTGAATGACTAGATTTAAAGACTAGTTGGTACAGTGGGTAGAATGCTAGACCTGGAGTCAGAAAGATCTTAGTTCAAATATTTTTTTCAGAAACATACTACCTGGGTGACCCTGAGAAAGTCATTTAACCTCCATCAGCATCAGTTTCCTTATCTATAAAATGAGGATAATAATAGCATCTACCTCCCATGGTTCATTTGATGATCAAATGAAATACTATGTATAAAGTGCTTTTGCAAACTTTAAAGAGGTATAGAAATACTAGCTATTATATTAACTATTATTAAGGTTCATTGATGAATTGGCAAGAAGCCATAGCTGAGGATCTTCAGCATCTCTGCTTGATTCAGAGACATTGAACATTTTTATCACTGACTTGACAAAAGGCAGACATGGAATGCTCATCACATTTGCAGATGACAAAGTTGGGAGGCAAACAGTTAACACACTGATGATAGAATCAAGAGCTAAAAGGATCCTGACAGACCAAGACACTTGACTGAATTGCATAAGATTAAATTCAGGAGAGATAAATGTGAAGTATTGTACTAGGGTACAAAAACAAGGATTATCACATATACAAGATGGGGGAAGTATAGTTAGTCGTTCAGAAAAAGATCTAGGGGTTTTAGTGGTCAACAATGATGCCATCTACTGAAAAATTAATGCAAGTTTGTGTTGCCTTAAAGGATACCCAACTTCTAGGAATAGGGAATGGATAGTCCTACTGTAGTATTCCCTTGTCAAACCTCACCTGAAGTGTTGTGTTCAGTTTCCAATGTCATCATTTAAGAAGACCATTGATAAGCCAAGTATTCAGAGGATGTCAACTAGTGTGGGAAAAAGAAGTTAAAGTTGAGATAAATGATTATTTCTTAATTAGGACCAGGATTTTTTTAGTAGGTTGTTCAGTCTCTGAAGGACATAGCTGATGGTTGAGATTGCTCAAATCCCTTGGGTACATGCCTTTCAATCCTGGGTAGGAGACTCTACCCAACAAAGAATTTAATCTACTCTGGGTGAAATCCAGCCCACTGTGTTCTAGTTAAACAGGTCTGCATAGTCAGAGTCATATCCCATAGCCCCTCATTAGAATAAGCCCATCTCTCATTATAATATTTATTTGTTTCCATGTTCAGTAATAAAGGTTGATTGACACCCTCAGGGACACCAATTCTTCTAAGGGCATACGAGTATTGAGTGGATTCCATGAGAGGTCTTTGGTATTTGAAAATGCCACTGAGCCCTTTTATTATCTGCTAGCATGATTAATAAAATGATTAATTATCCAGAAACTATATTTCTTAAACTTTTTATATTACAAAGTGCATGTATTAATTATTATAATAATAAAAGTTAACATGTGGTGCCTACTATGTGTTATATATTGTGCTAAGCATTCTATCAATATTATCTTGTTGATCCTCATAATAACACTGGGAAATAGGAACTATTATTGTCTTCATTTTAACTGAGGCAAACAGAGATTAAGTGACTTGCCCAGGGTTACAAAGCTAATAAGTGTCTTATTAGGTTCATTTGAAAGGCATGTTTAGATCACAGAAGACTCACAGAGGACATGATGGCTGTCTTTGGAAAGTTTGCCCCATGGAGGAGAGATCACATTTGATCTGTTTGTCTGCCCCCAGAAGGCAAAGCAAAAAAACCACCGAGGATACAAGTTACAAAGAGGGGAATTTAGCTTTAATGTCAGGATAAATTCCTCACAATTAGAGCTTTTTTTAAAGTAGAATGGGCTGCTTCAAAAGAGGATGGGTTCTCCCTTCTTGGATCTTTGAGCAAAGACTGAACTAATAATACTTACTTGTTGAATAAGTTACAGTGAGGTTTCCTTTCTTGCATGAAATGGACTAGAGAACCTCTGAAGTCTCTTCTGCTTCTGTCATTCTACAATTCTTTCCTTCCTTCAGATAACTTAAAAATTGATTCCTCAATGCTCTCTTATCCTTGTGCCACCTGCAGCATGGACTCCCTCTGCATATCTTTAGTTTCTCCATTTCCCCTATTTTTTCCAGTATCCTTTCAAATTTATTTTTTCTGTGCACATGTCCAGTTGTGTAATATTGGAGTCCAAATTTGGTGGTTCCATTGTCCTTGATGGTGAAAAGAGTTATGAAAATCCTTAGAGACCTCTGTGAGATTTACAATGGGATATGAGAGCATTAAACTCCCCCTTTAACTTTTCCCTTCATATATCTCCCAGACCAGTAAGAAAAGAAGCCTCTGAGCTTTTAATCAGTGAGGCATTAGCCTTTATTGTTTAGACAACAAACAGGTGATACCGATTAGGGAAATAGGAAAGTAGGAATATAAATGAATAGTCTTAGATCTAAGCTTAGTCTATATTCTTTTATAAAACTCACAAAATCCCAAAACTGCCTGCCAGACCGAGAACCAGAGCTGCTGAACTTCCATTCTACCCTCTGTTTTAAGTTGGCGTCCGGGAAGTATTGCGTGCTTGGCCATGCTCTCCGGGCAGCAGCAGGCGCAAGGCTGTTCATCACGGTCTCCTCCCCAAAAGGGCGGTCCTTCAAAAGCTGTTTTACCACACCTTTTTCCACTGTTTGTTGTCTTCCTTCCACAGTTTCATCCTTAAATGCCACCAGGATGAGTGTGCTTAGTGGGGTCACTGCCAAACTTTCTTTAAATTGTTGTACCTCTCTGTTTTCTTTTTTTTTAAAAAAGTTGATTACTTTTCATTATTTCCTATCATCTGTAGTTTTTTTTAATAGTGAATGAATATTCTTTAAAAAAAAAATTTTTTTTTGGTGGGGCAATGAGGGTTAGGTGACTTGCCCAGGGTCACACAGCTAGTGAGTGTTAGGTGTCTGAGGCCAGATTTGAACTCAGGTCCTTCTGACTCCAGGGCCCGTGCTCCATCCGCTGCGCCAACATAGCTGCCCCGTGAATGAATATTCTTAACTGTTGCTATCTTTAACTTCCATGTCTTTCTGCTTGATGACTAGGTCAAATGTTTGCTAGTTAAAGCATTCCTTCCTTCCTTCCTTCCTTCCTTCCTTCCTTCCTTCCTTCCTTCCTTCCTTCCTTCCTTCCTTCCTTCCTTCCTTCCTTCCTTCCTTCCTTCCTTCCTTCCTTCCTCCCTTCCTTCCTCCCTTCCTTCCTCCCTTCCTTCCCCCCTTCCTTCTTCCATTCCTTCCTCCCTCTCCCCTCTCACTTTTCTTTCTTTCTTCCTTCCTTCCTTCCTTCCTTTCTTTCTTTCTTTCTTTCTTTCTTTCTTTCTTTCTTTCTTTCTTTCTTTCTTTCTTTCTTTCTTTCTTTCTTTCTTTCTTTCTTTCTTTCTTTCTTTCTTTCTTTCTTTCTTTCCTTCTTTCCTTCTTTCCTTCTTTCTTTCCTTCTTTCTTTCCTTCTTTCTTTCTTTCTTTCTTTCCTTCTTTCTTTCTTTCTTTCTTTCTTTCTTTCTTTCTTTCTTTCTTTCTTTCTTTCTTTCTTTCTTTCTTTCTTTCTTTCTTCTTCTCTCTTTCTTTCTTTCTTCTTCTCTCTTTCTTTCTTCCTTCCTTCCTCCCTCCCTTCTTCCCTCCTTCCTTCCTTTCTTCCATTCCTTCCTCCCTCTCCCCCCTCTCTTCTTTCTTTTCCTTGATACTGCAATTGATTTACATTGTCTACAATTCTGTATGGAATTGTTTATGATCATTGTTGATGTATTTTCATTCCTCATTTTTCAGTCTTAATAACTCAGTTTGGAGCTGTTTTAATTATATGTCAAATCTTTTTCTCAGTTTTATTCTTTTTTCCTACTTTTTATTAATTTTGATCTTTGTTCTAACGTGTATAATCTGATTATACACAGACAGTTGATTCACAGATAATTGCCACTTCAGTAATGATTCATTTCCTGTGTGTAAAATATGATCAATTTTATTTCTGATGATGTTATTTAGTGCTCATCAGGTTTAGTGACTCCCAATTCTTTTCTCAAAGGAAGAATTCGTAATATATAAGCATGAGGTTTCTGTGTAGCACCCAAGATTTTTGCCTCCTTGTGTATTATTCTTTAATCATATATTCCAATGTATTTTTTTTGCTTGACTTGCCTAAATGCATCTTTGCACTGAAATCATCAAGTTTTAAAGTATAACCTCATTTAATATGGAGGGGCTTTTCAAGTTCTTCATATAATTTTTCTACCTCTTCATCTTCTACAAAAGAAGCTGACACATAAGAAGTAATTATCACAAATACTGTGATACAAGATGGCCAAATGTCCCATGAAATGATATTTCTTCTTGTCTTCAGATGTATCATAAAATCAGTTCTGCCAACTTTTTAATTTACCTTGCCTAGATGAAATTGTTTTCCATTTAACTGAATTTTTTGACTTAGCTACAAAATTCTTCCTGCCTCCCCCACAATTTGATTTATAGTGAGAGTGTCAATATTGATATAATTCAGATTCTTTAATAGTAGCTCTTCTTGTCAGTGAATGGATAAAGATCTCACCTTGAGAGTAACAATGACTAAATTAGTGTTTACAAATAACCTAAAAATGGTGTGATTTTTAACACTCTTTAATCCTTTTTTTTTTTTAAAGTGAGGCAATTGGGGTTAAGTGACTTGCCCAGGGTCACACGGTTAGTAAGTGTTAAGTGTCTGAGGCCGGATTTGAACTCAGGTACTCCTGGACTCCAGGGCCGGTGCTCTATTCACTGTGCCACCTAGCTGCCCCTCTTTAATCCCTTTTTTGCCTCTTTTCTAATAAGACTAAAGAACCTAAAACGGGTCACACAGCATGGAGGACCAGGTTATATTATTATTTTTTTATAGGTTGCCATAGCCAGACAATTATCACAAAGTGTCCAACTCATTGGCAGTGAGCCTTTCTGTAGTTAGCAGTATTAATGCTTCTATTGCTAGCACTGTGCTTGAATGAAGCCTTTCTGTTTTTATTGCATCTTCCAGACCTTTTGCTATGCTTGCATAGCCTTCAAGAAGCCAGGGTCACTTCAATGCCTCAGTGAGGACCAGAGTAGGACTTTACAGAAATTAGACATATATTTTTATCAATTTCATATATATATATATATATGTATATATAAAAATGTATCAAATTTCAAAAAGGAGCATTTGATGTAAAGATTGTTTCCCCCAATCAACAGCTTCTCATATCATTCTAATTATATTGATTTTGTTCATATAGACAATTGACTACTGAACACTTTTCTCTAGGTTTGGACAACATAAAGCAGAAGGACAAGAGACAACCTTCTAAGTCTTTTTCCCTACCCATAAAATAGTAACTTCCCTTTTTTACCTCACAGAGTTGTTGTGAGGTTAAATAAAACATATGAAAGAACTTCATAAATCCTAAAGTGCTATATACAACTGTCATGCAAATTTAGGGTAGAGTTTGGGTAAATGACACATAGCTATGCTCAAATGGCTTTAAGTGGTTTATTGATATTCACTGCCAAGTGCAACAAAGGAGAGAATGAATTGATGAATAAGCAGTTCAGTCAGGGATGGAATCACATGCGGCATCCCTCATTCCCACTATCCAACTGTCTTATTATCTGGGACACTATGTTAGGTCATAGACCAGTGGAGTAATGGGATATGCCCTCTGGTTGAAGGCACAGGGCTGTTGGGGGCCTGGGTTTTTGTAGGGCTTTCAGACAAAGAATCTTCTGTGGCAGGTGTCAAGTTGTCTACAGGGTGATGTGATTGGAGAACATAAACCAGTTAGCAAAAAGGGGGTCTCTATAAATTAACCAGGGAAGTCTGTTCAAGAGGAGGATGATAACTGTATCATATAAAAAAAGCTTACTGGAGAATTTTAGTGGCTAGTTCCAACCAGAACTGGGTTAAGTTTAAACCTTAAAAGTACCAGAGGTATATAACAGGAGGCAGGCTTAGGGGAGTGGGGCCATAGACTACTCTGGCTATTCTATAATATGTCGATATCATCAGGGGCAGCACTGTATAGTGCCAAGACAGCTAGTCTCAATTCAAGATGACTTGGGTTGGAGTCCTGTCTCTGATATATGCTGACTGTTTGGCCCTGGGAAAATCACTTAAACTCTCAGTGTCCTACATAGCTTTCTAAGATTATAAATGGCAAGACCGCTGCTAATTTGCTTTGGTATAGGGACTTTCTTCACTGGAGAACTGCTTATACCCACAGATCTTGACCCTTTCTTCCCTATATTCCCCCTCCAAAATATGATATACATGGACACTTGCCTTGTGTTGTGATCTATAAACCATCGACATTAGGGGACCAGGCATGTTGTTTGTTCTTTGTTCTGGAAGAGGACCATGACATTGGGAAGTGATGTCATGACTTGTACTGAATTAGATTTAAGTGAGGGAGGACTGTGCAGATACCAGCCTCACTCTCTCCTCCAGAGCCATCTGGGGCCAGTGGCAAGATATAGATCAGGACAACTGAAGATGGCCCTGGATTTTTAAGGCAGTTGGGGTTAAGTGACTTGCCCAGGGTCACACATCTAGTAAGTGTCTAAAGTGAGATTTGAACTCAGGTCCTCCCAACCTCAGAGCCAGTGCTCTAGCCACTGTGCCACCTAGCTTCCCTAGGAGACCAGGGTTGCAGAAGATAGAAGAAAGGAAAAAAGGGGAGCATGTTGTAGGAAGAGAAATCACAATAAAACTAGTGACTTACAGCTAGTCAGCATCTCATTAGGTCTCTCCAATGAAGGGGAAGTTTCTCTAAAGCAGTTACATGGCAAAGCTACAAATTGCTTTTATGCCCCACTGAATTCTGGTGAGGTTAGAGGTGACAAAATTATGGTAACAAAGACACACATTCCTCACTGCTGAAAGGAGTTGGGGGAAGGGATACAGCCACTTGTGTTCCCTATTTGACGGTTTTTTTTATATTTGATGTAAACTTATCCTGATGCCTATTAAATAAATCTGTATATTAGAAATCAGAATCTATGCAAATGCACTAAAGTTTTATGAATATATAGGTATAACATAGCACTACTTCAAGCTGACATTTACAAAATCTGCATATGAAATATTTTTGGCTCCTATTAGTTCTTCCATCTGAGTGGACCCCATCATGCTTTCTCACCTCAGGCCTTGGTCATGACTGCTTTCTATGTTTAACATAGCCTGCATCCATTTTTGACTAGTCAAATCCAACCAATCCTTCAGGGCCTAGCTCAACTGCTGCCTCCTCCATGCAGTCTTCCCTGATAGTTGTGCTTACTACTGGTTTTGCTGTGCTCTATCTTGCCCTGATGTATTCACTCTATGTTAATTTGCAAGATGGTGTTTTTTAAAATAAATTTTTAACATACATATTTTATAATTCCTATTATATTGGAAACCCCTTGAGAACAGGGATCAAACCTTATTTATCATAGCATCTTTTCTGGAAAGACATTGAGAATGAGGATGAAGTTGATGAATTAATTTGTAATAATGGTGCCTTACAATTTGCAAAACATTGCCTGTATTATCTAATTTGATCATGTAGATTTTAAATAAATGTGCATTGAATAAATGAATCTTGATGATTCATTGGTTTACTGTGATATAATTTTTTTTCTGGAGACTTTAATGCATTTGCGAAAGTGGACATATGCCATGAATTTAGAATATAAGATGTGTCTAAGGAAAACACAAGAAACAGGCTTTTATTTTTTCCCAAATAAAAATATCCTATAATACATTTAAAAGCTTGAAATGTGGATATTTAAGGATAGAGCTAACAAGATAGTATTGATTAAATGTAAGTATTTTACTATTTTGTGTATGTATTTTAAAAAAATTAATAAAGTATTTCATTTTTTTCTGTTACATATAAAGATAGTTCTCAACTTTTGTTTATACAAGCTTTACAATTTCAGACTTTTCTCCCTCCCTCCCCTCCCCTAGACAGAAGGTAATCTGATATAGGTTTTATATATATATATATATATATATGTATATATATATACACATATATATACATATATATATACACATAATAACATTAATACTATTTCTGCATTAGTCATGTTATAAGAGAAAAAATCAGAGCAATGATGAAAAACCTCAAAATAGAAAAAAACAGCATCAAAAACAAAAGAAATAGTATGGGTCATTCAGCATCTATACTCCGCAGTTCTTTGTTTTTTTTTTTTTCCTTGGATTTGGAGATCCTCTTCTATCACGAGTTCCTGGAACTCTTCTGTGCCATTGCATTGGTGAGAAGAATATAGTCCATCACAGTAGATCAACACTCAATGTTGATGATACTGTGTACAATGTTCTTCTGGTTCTGCTCATCTCACTCATCATCAGCTCATGCAAGACCCTCCAGGTTTCTCTGAACTCCTCCTGCTCATTGTTTCTTACAGCACAATAGTATTCCATTGTATTCATATACCACAACTTGTCCAGCCATTCCCCAATTGATGGGCACCCCCTCAACTTCCAATTCCTTGCCACCACGTAAAGAGCAGCTATAAATATTTTTGTACATGTGGGTCCCTTTCCCCTTTCCATGATTTCTTTGGGAAAAAGACCCAAAAGTGGTATTGCCAGGTCAAAGGGTATGCACAGCTTTATCGCCCTTTGGGCATAATTTCAAATTGCTCTCCAGAATGGTTGGATCAGTTCACAGCTCCACCAACAATGCATTAGTGTTCCAATTTTCCCACAGCTTCTCCAACATTTATTATTTTCCATTTTTGTCATTTTAGCCAATCTGATAGGTGTCCGGTGGTACCTCAGAGTTGTTTTAATTTGCATCTCTTTAATCATTAGAGATTTAGAGCATTTTTTCATATGGGAATAGATAGCTTTGGTTTCTTCATCAGAAAACTGCCTGTTCATATCCTTTGACCATTTCTCAATTGGAGAATGTTGTGTATGTATTTTTAAAATAGTTTGAAGTATCTTAGTGAATGGAGAAGTTATAAAATTCCACAGATAAGTGGAATTAGTTAAGTGACTTTCCCAGGGTCACACAGCTAGTAAGTGTTAAGTGTCTGAGATCAGATTTGAACTCAGGTCCTTCTGAATCCAGGGCTGGGGCTCTATCCACTGCACCACCTAGCTGCCCCTTGCACATAGTTTTAATTTCTTCTAGTAGAGCTCTATAGTTTGAAAACTTTTTATTCTGTGCGGTTTGGAAATTTTGAATATTTGGTTTAGTAACATCATTTAAAGCATCATTCTTACATTTTTATGGATCAATGTTATGTCCTGGACATTGTGGGTAACAATTTTATCTAAAATAATGCTCTAGGGCTAGGAGAACAATGAGGGGCACAATCTCTGTAGTCAAGAAGACCTGAGTTCAAATATAGTCCCAGACACTTAGTAGCTGTGTGACCCTCGGCAAGATACTGCACTTCAGTTTGCCTCAGTTTCCTCATCTGTAAAATGTAAATGAGAATAGCACCTATTTCCCAAAGTTATTTTCAGAATAAAATGAGATAATAGTTGTAAAGTGCTCAGCACAGTGTCTCATACATAGTAAGCACTATATAAATAGTAACTATTGTTGTTGTTGACTTCTTGAATACTAAAGGATAATTTGGGATTTATATTTGTAGTGTGAGGATTTTACACTTCTCATGTAAAATTCTAGCAACCCGATAGTATCTTTTCAAGTATCTAGTAGATGGAAAATGTTGACAACCTTCACTATGTTCCATAGTTTCTACCATTTCATTGTCTAATCTTAATTGATCAGTAAATTTGGGCACTTTAAGGTTTAAGCTAATTCACTCAGTGTATTATCTGGCATATTCTCATCTTTAGACCTTCTCTGATTTCTATTTGTTAACAAATTTGATTAAATGGATTTATTTGGTATTTACTAAATGTGTTCTTTGCGTAACTGGCATTTGGTGGGAAATGAGTCTAGACTTGGATAGCTTGGGGCACTCCTTTCCTATTAAGGGATAGTGATCAAGCACTCAGCTTCAACCTAAAAATTGTCTTCCCTGGACTAATATAATTCCACACCCCCCCCTCCCCCCCGAGGAAAACAGAATGTTCAGCCTCTGGCCCCAAACTCATACTTCTCCAACCAAGAATCAAAAGTCGTCTATGGAAAAAGGTGGGTGGAGGAGACATTGGAGATATCTATTCTTGCCTCCCTGTGAGCCACATCTAGATAGACCTATATGGATAATGTACGTAGACTCAGCACACCACCATTATGATAAACCCCCTCCATTTCTCTGAAAAAAAAAAAGCTGTATGATCCAACCATTTTTTCTTTGCTTCTTTCATTATATTTAACATATTGTTAGTTGAATTGATGTGGATGCTGCCCAAAGAAAAGAATAATAGTAACAATAGCTACCATGTCTATTGCTGTTGCTAGTCCTATTCCTACACCACCACCACCACCTATGGCAAATGCCTTATGAGAAGAAGAAATTTCCACCTTCCTCTCATACCACCAAATTTAAGGGAAATACTATTGGAGTTCCAAGTCAAAAATTCAGAAGACAGAAGAAAAAGAGATCAGAAATTGTATGTTTTTAAAGTGTACTGATTGAGCAAACTTTGCTGCTCAGTCCCCAGTCCTCTTGGCTGCTGCCCTGAGTTGGGGGGGGGGGCGGAGAAGAGGACTAGTCAGAAGCCTCTGATTTAACATATCTCTTATCAAGGGGTATAATATGACCCTTCATCAGAATGTTAGCTTTAGGGAAAGTGCTCCAGTCTAGGATACAGTATTGGTTGTGCTCCTAACTGATTACTCTTCCATTACACAAGAGATGATTTTCTTCTAAGTCCCAATACCATGTGTGTGTTTGTGTTTGTGTGTGTGTGTGTGTGTGTGTGTGTGTGTGTGTGTGTTTTCATGGATCTAGATTATGGTAGTTTTGAGATAGTCCCTTAAATCCAGATACAGAACTTTCCTCATCCTATCCAGGGCATTCAGTTGGCACTTATTTAGCCTGTTTCTCATCTTTTTTGTGCGGCTGTGTCTCTACCATTAACTGAGCTCCCATGGCATGGGCCAGATAGGCAGCTGCCCTGAGGGGATGCAAATGGATGATTGTACCCATTGTTCTTTTGTCACAGGATTGGACTGAAGTCCCTGATCAATGCCATTCTTTAATTGACTGCAGAGATCATTGTTGCAGATGCAAATTCATTCTTTGTATAGGTATCTATAAGCAAGAGAAATTCATATCTATGTCAAATCTAGAACATTTTTCTTCAAAGAAAAAAGAGAACCTTATTTTGCTTTACATTGAAAAAATCCTTACCTCCCCCAAAGGAATCCAAACACAGACACAGACACAGACACACACACAGACACAGACACATACAGACACACACACAGACACACACAGACACACACAGACACACACACACACACACAGAGGCAGAGAGAAGAAAGAAACCAACTCCAAATATCAAGAGCCTAGCAAAAAAAATATCCCATTGACACCATGTTCAAACAACCTCCCTAGTTTTTTCAGGATCTGCCTGAGTCCAAAGCATTTCCTAATTGGGAACAATAGCAGCTGATGTAAAGCTTATGGTTCTGCTGAAAGACTAGTGTCCAAATGAACAGTCTACAAATAAAAGATGCAAGCGAAGATAATTTTCTTGGGGTACATTGCTGTGGCTTTGTTCTTCATTTCTTATCTATTATTTTTTCCTTGTATTATGTGGTTTGATTATTTTAAAAAATGATTGCCTGTTATTTCTTTTTTAGGGCTGGTATGAGGCTAATGGGACAAATGGATGTTGCTTTTTTGGGGGAATTCATGACAGAAGAAATCAGATGGGCTGTCATATACTTCTAGTTACTGAAGCTGGATGGTTACAACTCTTTTTAATTGTTAGGAGAACCATGGGACCTCATGGAGCAATTGAGGATGAGAACTTACTTTGAGGTAGAAGGTTCCATTAGAATAGATTTTGGGGGCATCTAGGTGGTGCAGTGGATAAAGCACCGGCCCTGGATTCAGGAGGACCTGAGTTCAAATATGACCTCAGACACTTGACACTTACTAGCTGTGTGACCCTGGGCAAGTCACCTAAGCCTCATTGCCCCACCAAAAAAAAAAAAAAAAAGAATAGATTTTGACACATAGACTAGCTCAATCCTGCAGCCTGGTCTTGATTTTCTCTGATAAGATGACTTGATTTTTCAGAGTTCTTAGGCAATAAAGGGCACAGATTCCAATAAGACAACACAGGCAATTTGCAATCTTAAGCAACATACTTTTCTAGTTGCTAGCCTGCCTACAGTTTTTTTTTTTTTTGCAGGGCAATGGGGGTTAAGTGACTTGCCCAGGGTCACACAGCTAGTAAGTGTCAAGTGTCTGAGGCTGGATTTGAACTCAGGTACTCCTGAATCCAGGGCCGGTGCTTTATCCACTGCGCCACCTAGCCGCCCCCTGCCTACAGTTTTAATCCCTTGGAAAACAAGCTCCTTTCAGGAAATAAGTGGGAAAAGAGTGCTGCTTATCACAAAGCCCCTTGACTAAAACTTGACCTTTATTTCTGATTATTCTTATTAGGAGCCTTATTGATACTTATTTTTAGTAAACCTGATATTTTAATGAGTGAATAAAAACACATTTCTTAAGTGATTATTTCTTAAGCACTGTGCTAAGTGCTAGAGACACAGCCAGAAAAAGGAGGCTGTATTTGTTCTCAAGGGCTCATATTTTAATTCAGGGAAACCACACATCTAGATGAGTTTAAGTACAGCCTGGATTGAAAATTCCAGAGGCCCTAAGAATTCAGAGGCAGGGCAGATGCTTAGGCCTAGGAGTTTTTGCAATTCATGGAGAACATGCATCTGCTCTTCAAGGTGAGAAACCTGGAGACAACTCGCCTACCACCAGTGGGAAGGGAGAGTTCTAAAGGTCAGAGTAAAGCTGGTATTTTAAATTCCCTTTGGAAGGTATAGAGATGAGACCAGAGAGTGGGCAGATTAGTACTTACCTAGAAGTAGGTAAGGGAAAAGGGGCTTTGACAGAAAGATTGGTGGTAGGTTCAGGGGCAACTTCAGATAGAGAAGGATGAAGGTGGTTCCCTCATAGTGCCAATTTTGTCTGGGGCCTTTCAGGTACCCCTGGATTGGGTATAGGACAGAGGAAGGAGTAACAGCATATAGGTAGAACACATGATAACTGATGGGTAGCCCAAGTACTGATCAGGTACCCAGGAAATATTTTGAGACTGAGAGAAGGGCTTCTAATATGATAGGAGAATTTTTTTCTATGGAGAATTTTATAAGAGCACATGATCAAGAATTGTCCAAGATGAGAAGACATGAATCAAGTGTAAGCTGCATGAGTGCTGGTGAGTATGGGGATACTCATGAATGAGATCATGAAGCATTGACATAGGCAGTATATGTTTTTTCAGTTCTCAGCAGATTAAAAGCAGGAAAATAAAAGAAGAAAAGGTTAGAGGAGCTCTTAGAAGTTGGCTACCATCCAGTTGTCTGATACAGAGGGGATGATGCAGAAAAATTTTTTAAAAATAGTGAGTGAGTCAGTCAACAATCATAATATTAAGTGTTTACTATGTGTCAGCCATTGTTCCAAGTTCTGGGAATAGCAAGATCCCTTCCTTCAAGATGTTAACATTCCAATGGTAGAGACAATTTTATATGTATGAGATACATACAGACTGGATGGAAGGTAATCTCAGAATGAAGGTGCTAGCTAGTAGAGTTAGCCCTTTCACATCTCTGGGGTTAAGGATACAGTACCCCCATGATCTTTCATGTAACATTTTTGGCCCTCCAAATCAGAGAAGAAATCTAAATTATTATGGTATTAGAAGATAAAATGTGTTGATATTACATAATACTATACATATATTTTATGCATTTCTGAGTTTCTAGATTTTTTTCTGTATCATCTGCTGGCCTTCTTGTGTTGTGTACAGCTTCCATAAAATTCCCCCCAAATTTCTGTTTGATTTCTTACACTGAACTGCCATTTATCAAAACTGCAATGGGAAAAGTATCTATGTGAAAGGGATAACTATAGTCAGAAGGACTGGGAAAGAGTTCCTGTAAAAATTATGATTTGATCTAAATGTTCAAAGAAGCCATGGAATCCCTCCAGTGGAAGAGAGAGCATTAGGCCAGGGGGACAGCCAATGCAAAGGCATAAAATTAGGAGATAAAACACAGAACAGTTGAATAAGCATATTTATTATGGTTTTATACGTTTAAGTTCAGTTGTTTTCCAGTCATGTCCATCTCTTTATAACCCCATTTGGGGTTTTCTTGGCAAAAATACTGCAGTGGTTTGTCATTTTCTTCTCCACCTCATTTTACAGATGACGAAACTGAGGCAAACAGGTTTAAGTGTCTTAGAATAGATTTGAAGTTGAGCAGACGAGCCTTCCTGACTTCAGGGTTGGCACTCTGTCCACTGTGATATCTACTGCCCCGACATGTAAACACAAAACTATATTAAAAGTACCTTAATAGGGGTAGCTAGGTGGTGCAGTGGATAAAGCACTGGCCCTGGATTCAGAAGGATGTGAGTTCAAATCTGGCCTCAGACACTTGACACTAGCTGTGTGACCCTGGGCATGTCACTTAACCCTCATTGCCCTGCCAAAAAACCCAAAAAAAACCCAAACCAAAACAAAACCAAAACATAAAAACAAAAACAAAAGTACTTTAAGAGACTATTGTTATGTTTAGTCTCCTTTGTTTAAGAAGGTAGAGAAGTGTCTGAAATAGTAGTTGCATTACATAATAGTCACATTTTGACTGGTTCCCATCTAAAACTAGTGAAATAGAAAAAAAACCACTAATAAAGTTTTGGTATTTGAAGGGACTCACCTTGGTTATCTAGAGAATTCATTCATGTGAAATACCTTTCTCTGATCAACCAATACAGTGCCTACTCATTTAGAAAGTTGTTGGGTATAAGGTCTAATTATAGATTGTTGGTCATCTGAAAAAGAGCCCAGTTAAGTAAAGAAAAGCTTATTATCAGAAATTTGACCAACAAATTGTGATTGTTTCTTGGCCACATCAACCCATGAAGCTATTATTGTTGGGTAGAAGGGCTTGAGAGAAACTGGTATTTATGAACTTTAGTTTCTCATCTATGAAATGGGAACAATAATACCTATAATGTTTACTTCCCAAAATTGTTGTGATATTCAATAAAATAATGTTTATAAAGCACTTTGCAAACTTTTAAGTAAAATGTAAATTTCTACTACTTTTGTACTTATCCTCTATAGGAAAAGTTAGCCTTAGGAATAAGAAGATATAAGAAGAATACAAGAATGAATTTTTGGTCACAGAGAAAAAATTCTAATGGAGAAGAAAATGAGAAGTCATTTGTAGGGGCCAGTGTGGTTGCACAAGGAACCTACAAGCCAACTTAGCAAAACTCCCACCCCCAATTACTTGTAAATACAAATTTTAACATGTTTTTTTTTAATTTAAGTTTTAAGTTTTAAGTTCCAAATTCTATCCCTTCCTCCCTTACCTTCCCGCTCTGTGAGATGGTAAGAAATCTGATAAAGGTTTCACATGTGCAATCATGTGAAACATTTCCACATTAGTCATCTTGTCCAAGATGATTCAATCAAAGAAAGGGAGGAAGGAATGAAAGAAGGAAGGAAGAAAAAGATAGTATGCTTGAGTCTGTATTCAGAGAAACTCAGTTATTCCTGTAGAGGCCAATAGCATTTTTCATCATGAGTCCTTTGGGATTGTCTTGGATTGCTGAAAATAGTCAAGTCATTCAGTTCTTCATAATGCAATAATGTTGTTACTGTGTATAATGTTCTTCTAGTTCTACTCATTTCACTTTATATCAGTTTATGTAAGTCTTTCCAGGTTTTCTGAAATCATCCTGCTAGTCATTTCTTATAACACAAAAATATTCCTTTACAGTTACATACCACAATTTGTTCAGCCATTCCCCAGCTGATGGACATCCCCTCAATTTCCAATTCTTAGGTACCACAAAAAGGGCTTCTATAAATATTTCTATACAAATAGGTGCTTTTCCCTTTAAAAACATTTGTTTTGGGATATGGGCTTAACAGACCAACTTAGAGTTTTAAAAGATGTATATAGAATGGAAACCAGAGCAGTTTAACAAAAAGTGAAGATATGGTGATAAGAAGAGGGTCACAAGGGCTAAGGTGCTTGAGGTATTCAAAGGATGCTAAAATACGGTTTTTATGTTCCCTGGAGAGAATAAGACCAAAGAAGAGATGTGATCGTTGTTGAGAGTGAATGAGATGATAACCTCAAGGACAGAAGGGCCTGACTCTTAATTCGCCTCTCTTTTCTCTTTCAAAGACAAAGCACAAAATAATGTAAAGAAAACTCTGAACTCAGAGGACAAAGTTTCAAGTCACATTTTTGATGCTTTACACTAGAGGGATTTGGGTCAAATCGTATAGGCCTTAGTTTCCTCCTTTGTTAAAGAAGGGAGTGGGGTGAGGGAGAGGGTATGATTAATGAGATCCCTTCCAGCTCCAGTTCTATGATCTAATTATTCTATGAGATTAATCTTTGGACTGAAACACTTGAAATAAAAATGGCTGATAGAAAGTTGAAATCTAGGAAGGAATATAGCCCCGGCTTAATAATACCCTTGAAGGAGGTAGAAAAACTTGGGAGAACGGCTTAATCTACTGGATGGACAGTGAGTAATTAAATTCTCAAGCTCAGCCCCCTCCACTCCAGATCTTTGTTAAAGGCAGTTTTTGGGCCTCTCTGAACTTTAGTTTGCTCTTCTGTAAAGTAGAGTTTATATTAAATATACTACCCACTTCATAGGACTGTTGGAAGAATCAAATATGATAGTTTAGATATCACTAAAATACCATATAAATGTGAGTTGTTATTTATATACTTCATTCCCCCTCTGAAAATATCTTGACTCAATCTCTTCCCATTTAAAAAATCTGTATTATTAAAGATTTTTGTTTGGATATGGGTTGGACTAAATTGTTACTGAGGATTCTTCTTCTTCTTCTTCTTCTTTTTTTTTTTTTTAGTGAGGCAAGTGGGGTTAAGTGACTTGCCCAGGGTCACACAGCTAGTAAGTGTTAAGTGTCTGAGGCTGGATTTGAACTCAGGTCCTCCTGAATCCAGGGCCAGTGCTCTATCCACTGCGCCACCTAGCTGCCCCACTGAGGATTCTTCTAACTCTTAAATTCTGATTCTAGATTGTTGGAAGGAGTACCCAGAGGGGGGAAAAAACGTGGGCCATGAAAGTATTTGTAATTTTCCAATCATGACAGATAACCCAATATATCAGACAACTTCTAAAAACATGCCCTATCAATAATTGTATTAATAAATCCTCAGTTGAATGACTGTCAAGTCATCCATTTTAGGTTATTTTGACACTCACTTTTATGACATTTAAAATATTGGGGGCTAACCTTTTTCTGTCTAAATTATTGGGGAACTAGGCTGGGGTTTTCTAAAATATTGTTACTTATAAATTAATGGCTATTGCACCAGTTTTGGCAGTAGCATGTATTATTAATTAAGATCACATATTACTAAAGTATTGATCACGTGTCTGACTAACTTCTCCATTAGTTACAGGCTTAAATAATTATATACGCAGCACTGAGTAAGAGTCCCAGGAATGAAGGAAGGGGAGAGCAAGCCCAGGGTAAGAGAGTAAGAGAAGCACATAAGAGCTTAAAGAGAGCAACCCTCCTGTCTCTAGGGATTTTTATCTTCTTTCAGGTAGAGGCCTGTCACCACACAGTGAACTAAGCTAATTGGTTAGCATCATTCAGCTCCAATGATTAACATGACTTGGGGGGTGGTCAAGGTGTGTTTCCTCCCCCTGGCTAATCAAAAAGGTCAATCTACATTCCTTTTGTTAAACTACAGGCTCTTTCCAGGCTGGGGAGGGGGAGAGAGCAGCAGTGTTTCTGCTAGAAATTCATTATTAATAATTATTTTCTGACACAACTATTCCAAGTTTGTAGAAGATTAAAGGTAAAAGATCCCCTAAGATTCTGGAGTCTTATTGATATTTAGCTCTGGTTTCCTTAATCCAGATCACTCACAACTGTACCTACATTTCAACTGAGAGAAGAATCAACAAAAATTTTCCAACTTGTTAGGAAAATGGGTAGGATAAACTCAGACATGGGGCTCATGAATTTAGTAGAGAAATAGGGAGAGTGATCTTCAATTTGAAAACTTCTATAGTAGAATATAAGCTTCTTGAAGGTATGGACCATCTTTGTTTAGTATTATCATCATTTAACACAATGCCTGGCACACAGTAAATGCTTAACAATGCTTGTTGAATTTTATGATTACACATTGCATTCTCCATTAAAGGCCAATGACAGGATCTCACTGTGATATACAGATAACTGGCTTCTCTAAAACTCCTGCCAATGGAGTAAAAGTTCTGGCAGGATCTACAGAGCAAGGAAGGCTTCAAGGCTGAGTCCTGAAATAGAATGGGGGTCTAAAGACCTGTTGACTTGCTGCTACTGCTTTGCTTTCATGTGGGTATGCAGTGTTGATCATCTGTGCTCAGTTGCTGAATTATTTTAATCCTCATTTATATTAAAAAAAAACCCTCCATTAACAGAAATACTATAGAATTCAAATCTTCTTGTTAACTGGTTAATCAAATTTTCTGTTGAACTAAGGGATTAATTCCCCTACCCTGTCCTTCCCCATCCTTTCCACAGACCTATAACATGCCTTTTTGATCAGTCTTAGTTGAAAAAATAATTTAGATGCAACAGTTCACTTTCCTATTTAATAAGTATAGTAAATTGGACTCTTTATTCATTATTTAGGATCTTGCAGTGCTTTCAGAATTATCTTCATAATTACTAATAAGTTATACATGCTTATAAACAGAGATTAGTAGCAGGTATAGAAGATACAAGAAATTAAGATGAATCTCTATTGACTCAAGGACATACCTTGAGTGAAATTTACTTCATGTTGTAAGTACTGGATATAAGCTTATTTTATAGTCACTTGCTTTGTGACAAGGTTAGTATAAGGATCAAATATGATAATGTATATGAAAGTGCTTTGATAGTTATTGAATATCATACAAATATAAGGGATTACTGATGACAAAAACAGATTTTAAACCAAAGGTTTTAAAGACAATGTCAGGATTAAGGGCAATGTTCAGTCATGAATAAGGAATAAATTTCCATTCAATTCAACTAACATTTTTATTAAAAATTACTGGTCAAGACATTGTACTAGGTACCAGAGAATACAAAGTATTAAAAAAAACCCTTTTTTTCACAAGGAACTTTGCAGCTACAAAGGAAAATTGATAAAGTTATTGATGATATCATGTTTGTTCTTTATGATCATCATTATCTTTTCTAGATGCTCACTAAACCACTCCTTTAATAGATGGCTAAGTAGTGTAATGGACAAAAACTCTAGTGCTCAAGTTATGAAGACTTGAGTTCAAATCCAATCTCGGACACTTATTGTCTATGTGATATGGGGCAAGTTACTTAACCTCTTTCTGCTTCAGTTTCCTCCTCTGCAAATTAGGGATAAGCACCAACATGACAGGTTTGTTGTAAGGATAAAATGATATGATATTTACAAAGTACATAAGATGCTAGGGTACCATTATTAATACACTCTGGAATTTTGACAGCAATTGAAGTCAAGTGCACTCTTCCATATGATTGGCTTATATGTACATAAATAATAATAATATGAATTAGAATATAATAAGTTTATAGGAAAGATCAAGTAGGGGGCATAGAGATTCCAGGAAGAATGGATAGCTTCTAGCTAAGGGGGGAATAAGGGGGAATAAGAAATGGTGATGGAAGACTGGGAGAGCTAGGATATTTTTGTGGAAGATATCTCTAGACCAATGCTACAAAAGTTCTTAGTATCACTTGAGCTGAGCTTTGAAGAAAGGAAAGGATTTCAATTTACTCCTACTCTAGGATTTAAAACCAAACCAAACCATTCCCAGATGGAAAAAGTCCAAAGGGATATTCAAATGACTAAGAAAATAGGAAGATGATTGTATGAGGATAGACTAAAAGACTCTTGAGAGTGCATGAGATGGAGAACATCTATGATTAATGTCCATAAAATCTTGTATAGTTTGCAGACTATAAACATAGCCTTGCTAGCTTAGCCAATACATTATATTAGACCTGGGGCACCCCAGATGCTTGAAAGAGATAAATTTATGATAAATAAAAAGAACCCTACAGCTATATTTCATAGGATAGTACTACTTACTTGAAGAGATGGTGTGGGCTGAAATATGAACAGTTTCATTAAAAGACTTCAATAAATTCACGAGTGACCGACAGCTCTCTAGTGGATTATTAGGGAAAGCATGTATCACAGAATCACAGAACTGAATGGGACTTTGTCTAGTTAGACTACTACATGAATTGGGAATCCATTTTACCACATCCAGTCTCTACTCAAAGGCTTCAGACTTGGGAACTTGCTACTTTCCCATTTTCCTTTTTTGGCTAAATTTAATTATTTTTCCTCACTTCAACTTCTATTGTTTTTAAACTCTCCTCAGAGCTAAGGAAAATAAATCTATCTTTTTTTCTATGTGGAGGCCTTTCAAGAACCTGAAGAAAGATATTATAACTTCCCTCCCCCCTGCCATTCACCAAATCTTCTGATTTTCAGATTAGTTATTCCAATTTCCTTCAACTCATCCTCAAGTGGCATGCATGGTTTTGAGACTTCTCACTATCCTGGTCACTATTTTCTGGTTATGTTCCAAGTGATCAATGTCATCCAGAAAATGTGGCACTCAGGACTAAATAATATACTCAAGATCTGGTCTGAACCAGGGCAGAAGAAGACAACTTGCATATCACCTTCCCCAATGCCAATTTTATACTTCCATTTTAGTGTCATGGACATTGGATTGAACTTGAAATCAGGAGACCTGTTTTTGAACCTCAGTTCTGCCAATTATTTGCTGAGTGACCACAAAAAATCTCTTTTGCCATCACCCCTTCTCTTTCTTAATGGAACTATTTTGTCAGTTTCATCAGAATTTTGTTTCTGAGAATATTCCATCTTTCTCAGCCTGACATCCCAAGAAATTTAGCCTCTGGGGTCTTCCCTGTCCTTTCTCTGAACTCTTTAAAGGTTGCTCTTCCCAAATACAGAGTGCATATAAGACTATGTTAGTTTTCCCTTCTTCTATGATGGAATCTAAGGAGTCTGGGTCACTCCATCCCAAGGTTCCTATCATTTCTATTTATGTAATCTTCTTATTGGTCAGAATCATGTACAGAATAGCAGTTCCCTTCTTTATTTACCTTTATTTACAGTATTCTATCTACTATATGCATATGTATATATATATACACACACACACACACACACACATATACATACATACATATATACTTATACATATATATTCTACCTACTATTCGATCTACTATTCTAACTAAAAGGTATAGCTTCTGGAACAGGAACAGTTTACCTTGTTTACTTTAAGGAGAACATTGATAAGTGGCAGAATGTCCGGTGGAGGACAACCTGGATGGTGAAAGAAAACCATGAGTCTGTGTTATAACGGAATTAAAATAACAGGGTCTACTTAACATGGAGAAGTCTCAGGAAGGACATGATAGCTGGCTTCAAGCATTTGAAGGGCTGTCATGTGATAAGGGATTAACCTTATTCTTTTGGACCCCAGAGGGTAGAACAAGAATCAGAGTGGAAGTTGCAAAGACTGATTTAGGCTTGATCCCAGAAAAAGCTTCCTAAGAATTTGAACCATTTCAGAGTGGAATATGGGTTGCCCTAAAAGGTAATGGGTTCCCCCTTCTTGGAAATCTTCAAGCAGAGACTGATGGATGACTTGTAAGATGCATAATAGTATGGATTCCTTTCATGTATGAACTAGACTTGATATCCCAGAGGCAGCTAGATGGTAAAGTGGATAGAGCACTGGACCTGGAGTTAGGAGGACCTGAGTTCCAATCCAGATTCAGATACTTAATATCTGTGTGATCCTGAGCATGTCATTTAGCTTTTGTCTGCCTTAGTTCCCTTATATGTAAAATGGGGATAATAATAGTATTTACCTCTTAGGACTGTTGTAAGGGTAAAATATGATAATATTTGTAAAAACACTTTGCAAACCTTAAAGCATTGTTGTTTCCTCTGAGGTACTGTCCAACCTTCAAATTTTGTAAATCTGTTATCAGTTGCTCATTTCTTGGCAGCTAGAGATTCAATCTAAATAGTTGAAATCTTCTATCACTATATATAATATATTGCTCCTTGTAGAATTCATAATATTTTAGTCTGATTTTTCTATAGGATATTTCCTCTATAATCCATAACACTGTTATTTCTACATCTATTGATATCGAACCAATTAGTTCCTGCCTTACTTCTCTGTCAGTTTACAAATTTGCTCATATCTTGCTGATATGGAGTTCTACTTCCATGGTTCCTTTATCTAGTTTGTTCCTTTTAAAATAGATGTATCCTCTCTCTTCCAAATGACTGTCATATCCCACCAAGTCCTAGTGACATCTGTAAGACTGAATTTTCCTTCTTGTGTAACAAGGTTTGCTTTGGCTCCACATATTTAAAAGTAATACACATTTTTTACTTAAAGTTTTGAGTTCCAAATTTTATCCCTCCTTCCCTCCCTCCCCTACCCTGTCTGTGAGGCAGTAAGTAATCAGATATAGGTTATACATGTGCAACTATATAAAACATTACCATAGTACTTTTGTATAAGAAAACTTGAATCAAAGAAAAAAATGAAAGTGAAAATTAGCATCCTTCAGTCTGTGTTCAATCAATATCAGTTCTTTCTTTGGAGGTATTGTGCTTCATCATTAGTCCTTTAGGATTGTCTTGGATCATTGTATTGATGAGAATAGTTAAATCATTCACAGTTCTTCTTAGAACAATATTGCTGTCACTGTGCACAACATTCCCCTGGTTCTGCTCATTTTACTATACATAAGTTCATACAAGCCTTTCCAGGCCTTTTTGAAATCATCCTGCTTGTCATTGGCTCCACTTTCTTAGGACTAGGTTTATTATATTTTATATTCCCCTCCAGGAACCTGAGAGAGCTAAGGAGTCTCACTTCTCCACTTATTCAAGCTTTCACTGATTGTATTTCCCAACTTTTAGAGGCCTAAGTGACTGGCATCTCATTTCTGTTTAACCACCTACAATCTGATTAGCATTTACAAAGGATTATTTACCTTAAATGTATAGCAAAAGCAAACACACACATTTTCCCAGAATATCATGATGGTCTAGTCCTCTCTGCCCCTGCTCAATCTTTAGAGGGCAGAGAGATTAGGCTCAGTGCTTAACTAAGTTCCTTCATGCATAGTTCAAGTTCATAGTTCATATAGGGCTGTAGAAGTTTAAGTCCAGCACTTCACTGGGCTAGCTCACCTGACTTTTGCTCTTAGTTTTCATTGCTAAACTATTGCAATACCCAGCTTGGATTTCTGGGCTCACAAATCCTTGTGGCTTGAGGTCCCAGATCAGAGACTCCCCTCCCTTTACCTAGAATGGAAAAGGACAAAGAAAATGGACCAAAACCCAGGTACATATCTTGGGGCCATACTGCTTAAAGGGAAGGAGAGGTGGCTTCAGACTCCCCCCGACCCCTGACCCCTGCCCTACTTACAGCATGGTGTCATCTTCTGGGAGTAAAGGCATCTTTTGCCCTTAGACAAGAATTCAGGAAAAAAGGCATCTCCCAACCACATGACAAGGAGCAGAATGTCTAAGCATGCTTCAGTTCTTCTGTCTTCTAAAAATAGATCCATCTCAGGTTATCTGGGCATATGCCAAACTTCTATTTTACTTGCTTTAAAGTTTATAGTCTACTTTGTTTATCTTCCAGTCTTCTGCAAATTTCTATATATGATGTTTTGGGATATATATGTCTCTAATTTTTGAGGTTGATCTCAAGGAGGATAATTATTCCCTCTTTCCTTCTTCCTTACTGTCAGCATGTCTATTTTTTTTTGGTCATAATTATAGACTGGACCCTGGAATTGATGGACTCTGAAGTATGACTTTATTCACTACAGCAATTTTTCTGTTATGTTCTTTAGGGTTCTGTTATGTTCTTCTATACTCATTAAAGGGGATTACAGGATCTCGTTATAGATCATGCTAGCACATGTCCTCTATGATAATTAGAATAAATTTCTTTTTAAAGGAGAATTAGTTAGAATGCTTTTTAAAATAAGGAAGCAATATCTAGGTTTTGTCCCATGGAATATACAACTGCAAGACTGCCTTGACAATATACAATAGCTATCTTACCTTCCATCTACTTTTCCTTTGCTTCATTTACTACCTTGTTTATATTCCCTCTTGCTTCTTCCATCTACCCCAGACATTTTTTCTGCCTCTTAGAGTGCTTGTCACGGTCTGGCAGTTAGGTGGTTCAGTGAATACTGAAGAACTTTACTAGCCATGTTACCCTGGGCAAGTCACTTCACCTGTTTGCCTCAGTTTCCTCATCTGTAAGTTGTTGTGAAAATCAAATGATATAATAACTGTAAAGCTCTTTGTACAATATCTGGCACATAGTAAACACTATCAAAATATTAGCTATTACTATAACTACTATTACTGCCACTACTCCCTTTTTTCTTTCTTTACATGCCCCTTTCTGTGTTTCTCCCTTCATCTTTTAAAATTTTTTCTTAAATTACTTTTTATCCTTCAGGACTGGTAGAACCTTTTTCTTATCACTAGCTAGCTGCCTTCCTGTTTCCTTGAACTTCATTTTCTTTTTTTTTTTAATGTATAAGGTATTTTATTTTTTCCGTTACATGTAAAGATAGTTCTCAACTTTTGTTTATACAAGCTTTACAATTTCAGATTTTTCTCCCTCCCTCCCCTCCCTCCCCCCTCCCCTAGACAGCAGGTAATCTGATATAGGTTATATCTATATATCTCTATACATATACATATAGATATAGCTATATACACACACATATATATACACATAATAACATTAATCCTATTTCTGCATTAATCCTGTTACAAAAGAAAAAATCAGAGCAGTGATGCAAAACCTCAAAATAGAAAAAAATAACAACAGCACCCAAAACAATAGAAATAATATGGTTCAATCAGCATCTATACTCCACAGTTCTTTCTTTCTTTTTTTTTCTTGGATTTGGAGATCCTCTTCTATCATGAGTTCCCTGGAACTCTTCTGTACCATTGCATTGGTGAGAAGAATATAGTCCATCACAGTAGGTCAACACTCAATGTTGATGATACTGTGTACAATGTTCTTCTGGTTCTGCTCATCTCACTCATCATCAGCTCACGCAAGACCCTCCAGGTTTCTCTGAACTCTTCCTGCTCATCATTTCTTATAGCACAATAGTATTCCATTGTATTCATATACCACAACTTGTCCAGCCATTCCCCAATTGATGGGCACCCCCTCAACTTCCAATTCCTTGCCACCACGTAAAGAGCAGCTATAAATATTTTTGTACATGTGGGTCCCTTTCCCCCTTCCGTGATTTCTTTGGGCAAAAGACCTAAAAGTGGAATTGCTGGGTCAAAGGGTATGCACAGCTTTATCGCCCTTTGGGCATAATTCCAAATTGCTCTCCAGAATGGTTGGATCAGCTCACAGCTCCACCAACAATGCATTAGTTTGAACTTCATTTTCAAATATTCCCAGTTAACAAACTGGCCAATCCCAGAAAGACCTTGAACTTTGAACTCCTGGTATTTATATCTTTTTGGTTGCATCTACCAATATGTTTTAGGGTGCTCCAATGTGCTCCAAGGGTGTGGGGCAGGGTAGGGGTTAATTGCCTTATGAGAGATACAACCCAAACTATCTCAGTATTTCCAAATTATAGACTCAGCTCTTATGGGAACCTGATTCTCCCTTATCAGTAAAGACAATATAAATGACTATCACAGGATATAAGATGGTCAAAAAAGGGAAAAAGAAATGTACATAGTATTTTCCTAGATGCCTTCCTATAATTAATGCACAGAGTCAAATCCCAGACATAGAGCAATGTCCTTTTAAGGGATACTCCCTATCCTTCACCTCTACCCCACACTCACTCCCAGGTATGTGGCCATTCCTAAGCTTCAAAAATATACTTGGATTTGGCTTTCATTCTTTGAACAAATTGAACCATCTGAAGATGACAGGATTGTGACCAACAGAAATATCTACCAGCAGTGTGTAATAGCCTTGCCTACTCCCTGAGTACCACCAGCTAACACTGCCTCTGTATACTTTTGGAGGACAGCACAATTGCTAACAATATTTCCTTTCTGTTCTTGCATCCCTATGGTACTTACTTAATTACAACATTAACATGTATCCATCTTCATTCCAACCAAAGAAGTCAACCCTCAAAAGATGTTATTACTCAATAATTCTGTTCAGTTATCTTTCAGTTAAATCAAACTTTACTGAATTATGATATTTCATATTTCTATTGCTAGGGGAAAATAAAAGGGCAAATCTCAACATGTGAATACTATCTTTTTATTGATTCACAATTTTTGGAGTATTGCTTTAGTAAATAAAAAAAATGGCCACAAGCACAAAAGGATAGATAATAGTAACTAATGTGAAGATCTATTGTTTATTAAAATAATTTAATAAAACTTGTTAATTGATTGGTTGATAATAATCCTGCACAGGTATATGGAACCACTCATGTTACAAGTCAGAAATTTTTAAAGGTTGAAAGTGTTTCACAACACCATGCACCATCTAAGAAACCTTCACTAATACTTGTCAGTAATTTCTAATAAATGCTATCCTTTCAAGTTTAGTTGAAGTGTTCAAACAAGTTACATAGGTGAACCCAGCCTGAACCCTTTGGAATTCTCTGGGACAAAGTATTATTATTGCCAAGTTGAAAAAGATCCTCTTTGTTACAGTTCATGGTAGATTATGTCCTCCTTGATAATTAACAGTTACTTAAGGAATAGCTTAGAAGGGTGTTTTTTAAAATTAGGAAGAAAGCAATGATCTAAGTTTTGCCCTATGGCACAGTATTAGTATAGTCAGTTGTTTCCACACATCAAAATCACTAGTCAGTTTCTTGTGCATAGCTTCACTGGTGAGTGACTCATAATTCAGTCAAATGAATCTGTATTGATTGTTTTTTCATTCATGTCACATCAAATTAAGCAATGAGACTGAAAATGTGAACTAAGCTTTATAAAGAGTGTGCAGAAGATAGTTTATGGATTCCTTTACTTCTGGACCTACCATTCCTGTTTGAAGTATATTTTTATTAAAAAAAATAAATCTGGGGTCTACATTTGTGATTTCATCAGCATAGGGAACGCTTGGTGGTAGAAACTCCCTCTGTTGCAGATGAGCAATTTATAGTATTAGTATTGCCTGGGGGCACTGAGATGCTAAATGACTCATCTGTAGTCTCAGAGCTAATATAAGTCTGAGGTAGGACTCAAGCCCAGGTCTTCCTGATTCCACAGATAGTTTCCAGATCAAAACATTGGTCCCTGGTGACTGCTCAACTACATGTGTTGTCATTCCTTATTAGAGTGTAAGCATCTCAAAGGGAAAGGACTGTCTCACTTTTGTATTCCTATCCCAAGCACTTAGTAAAGTGACTGTGGTACATAGAAAATACTTGATAAATGCTCTTTCATTCATCCATTCATTTGTCCATTCATTCATTCTTCCAGCAATGTAGAATTTCTATATTTCCACTTCTCTTTCCATGCTGTTCCAAAAATGACTAAACTGATTGATAATGGACTTTGGAAATAGATGAGAATTCAATGAACACATATCACAATCATTTATTACATAAAGCATTTATTAAGTTTCTCTATGTGCCAGACACTGTGCTAAGCAGTGGGGGATACATGTAAAAGCAAACAAGACTGCTTTTGTGCTTAAGGATATTACATTTTAATGGTGGAAGAGGGCACATAAAGGGGTTCTGGAAATCAAGGCAAAGAGGATTAGGGAGAAAAAGGACCCATGGAGTAGGGAGAACTGCAGGAAGTGTTGTGGTACCCTGGTTTCAGATAGACAAGGTAAAGTCCCATCTTTCAGAGACTGGGGAGCCAGGGATGGAGTCCTAGTTTCTACTGGGGAAGAGATGGCTGGAGAGAGTTTAATTTTGCTGTTTTGTTTTTATATCACAATCATTTCTGAGTATACCTGTATGCCCTGCTCTTCAGTAAGCTTTCCTTTTAAAGGAAGAAAAAACAAGCAAAACCAATGACATGTCAGCTTCATCAGAAAGCATACATAGCCTCCCATACCCATAGTCCCCTGGTATGCCAGTGAAAAGAAAGAGGTGTTTTTCATCATTACCTCTCTGATGCTAAGCTTGGTCATTACCATCATACAGCATTAGGTTTTGTTTTATTGTTCTTTTCATTTACATTGTTGTGGTCTTTTTGAATATTGTTTTCCTTGTTCTATGTACTTCACACTGCATCAGTTCATACAAATCTTCTCAAGTTTGCTTGGATTCCTCCTCATATTGGTCATTTCTCAAAGTGCAGCAATATTTCATTACATTAATTTACTGTGGTTTGTTTAGCCAGCCCCTAACAAATACATACCCTCTTGTTTCCATGTTTTTGTTACCACAAAAAATACTTTTATGAATATTCTGGTACTTGGGGGACTTTTACCTCGTTCAATTCCTTGGGATGTCGAAGTAGTGAGATAAAAATGTATAAACATCTTAGAAAACTTCCATATACAATTCCAAAATGTTTTCTATAATGTTTAGACCAATTCCTAGGTCCCCCAAGAGTATTCTCATTATTCTACAACTATTGACTATTTCTGTCTTTGTTTTTTTTTTGCCACTTAATAGTTATGAGATAAAATAAGAATTGCTTTAATTTACATTTCTCTTATCATTTGTAATTTGGAATAATCTCCCATGGCTATTAATACTTTTCAATTTCAATAATTTGTTATTAACTTTGAAGTCTTTGGAACCTCAAAAATCTTAGTTTTTTGAGTCAATAAAATGAAAAGTGAGAAATTACTGCATTGCTGATAATAAGCTATTTTTGGTGTTCCAAATTATTTTAAAATTAAACATATGGCTAAATAATTTAAGAAAGAATGGAAAATTCTGAGAATTTAAAAAAAGTAAAAGAATTTTGGAAAAGTATATTTGGGTATCTTTGGATAAATAGTGATAATGGAAAAACAGTCAGTCATGTTTGCCTCACATCCAAAATTAGGTAGCCTTGTGTAGGGAAGGGCAAGTAGGAGAAGCCCGGCTAAAACAACTCAGTGAGGCAGCTCCAGGCTAGTTCTGGCTATAGCTTTTTCCATCATAATTTTGGCACATGCTTTTTATGGGTTCAGATGCAGTATAAGCCATTAGCCCAGAGTAACAGAGATACCCAAAGCTCAGAATTACCACTACCACACCCTGTCTCCTAACCTTAATCAATCTCTTGCCCACATTCATTGCCCTGATTCTCACTACAAGCTTTCTTACCATAGGTCAGTGTGCTTCCTGATACACCAGCTTCTTCCATTTATCTGACTGCTTTAAATGCCTTGACTACAGAGCTGGTAAAGTTGGATGCCACTCAGTTCAGCGGTTTCTACAGCCCTAGTGCTGTTGGAATGGTCAATGGGGAATCTTTCCCAGACACTGCACAATAAAAGCTTCTGTCTTTTTCCATCTCCCACACCTTACAGTGTTCATCTTCACATATATACCAACAAAAATAGGTATGAGAGTGCAGAAAAATTAACATTCTTTTACATCAAAGGCAGGGAATGATTGATTAATGGACTTTAGGGCCTTTACTTTATATGGAGTCCAGAATAAACTATGAAAAGTAATGCAAAAAATGGAAATAATAATAATATAGCTATATTGAATGGGGTTGTTCTTTGCAAGGTTAAAATTGAAGGACTACCCTTAAGGATGTTAACTAAGTATCCACAGTCCCCAGGCTTTTTTATTTCCTTTAATAAAATCTTGAGTTATCTTGGAAGCAGAAATGGGGAAAAGTATATTATTGGGATATAAATACATTATTTAGTGATTATGTTATCTGCTCAGGTAGGATATAGCAGGAATGAACTCACCCCTAGTTAATGACCATAAATAATAACGATGGCATTACTCTTTTTTCTTGTTCTTTTCAAGCACTAATCTGCTCTGACAGTTGGCTTTGCTCTTTTATTAACTCTCCCTCAGTTGTAATCGGTGATGGTGTAGTCAGGCAGCAAATTCAGATGTGCCAACTCTCCCCCCTGCCTTCTGAGGCATTTCAATCTTCAGACTTTGCCTCTCCATTTGCTAGTAACTGGACTGTCTGGGCAAAAGGATGGCTTTGATTCCTTTTAACCTATAGATCCAGCCCTTACATATCTGGAACCAGCATGGTGTGGTGGAAAGAATACTGGGCTGAGAATCAAAAGACATGTTCTAGTCCTGGTTCTGACATCTTTTAGCTATAATAACATGAACAAATAAATCTCTTTCTCTGTGCTTGTTGAAATCAAGACAATGAGAATAGATAATCACTAGGCCTCTTTCATCTCTGATATTCTACAGTCATACTGTTCAAGAAAAGAGTGAGAAGAACAATATGTCCCCTAAAGGCTGCACATGTACTTCCACCAGCTGATGGTCCTTTATTCTGATATAAAGTACTAAAAGAATCTTAGATTTAGAACTGGAAGGGACCTTACAAGTCATCTAATCTAGTCCCCTCATTTTGCAGAGGAAGGTTGGCTATAGAGTGGCAGAGCTAGAATTCCAACCTGTGTCCTCTGACTCCAAAATTCAGAATCAGAGCTGTCCAATCTTTTTGGCAGCAAAGCAGGTCATGGCACAGAGCTGATGTGGATGAAAGTGGGGATCTCAAACATACCTCCCTCCTCTGTTCAGTGTAGCCTTACGATTCCCCTGACTCTTGCTATGATAGTCAGGTAGGATCGGGAATTTAACTATTATATTTTCCTTCCTCCCCCACACCCCAACCCCACTTCTTTCTCAGGAATTGACAGTCAAATAGACATTACCTTTGCTAGTATAAAGAGTGTGGCAATCTAGAAATCTCACTATACTCAGAATTGCCGTGATTCCAGGTTGCAGAATGCCCTGGCTGGAGTTTCCTTTCCTTTTTTTTTTTTTTTGTTTGTTTTTTTTTAAGTGAGGCAATTGGGGTTAAGTGACTTGCCCAGGGTCACACAGCTAGTAAGTGTTAAGTGTCTGAGACCGGATTTGAACTCAGGTACTCCTGACTCCAGGGCCGGTGCTCTATCCACTGCGCCACCTAGCTGCCCCTGGAGTTTCCTTTTCTGACCATGATTCCCTGTACTCTCATACCTTTTCATGTCACCCTCATCATTTCTTCCTTTTCCCTCCTGTCCACTGTGTCCTCTGAAGCTTTGATTCTATAAAGAACAAATTATTCTTCAAATTGTATCAGTGCCTTTCTTATGGGAATCATTACATAAATCTATCTATCTATCTATCTATCTATCTATCTATCTATCTATCTATCTATCTCCCATCCATCCATCCATCCATCCATCCATCCATCCATTCATCCATCCATCCATCCATCCGTCTGTCCATCACACATAATGTTGTTGTTGTTGTTGATCCTTCATTTTTCAAGAGGACCAATTACATCATGGGATGATGTCTTGACTTGCACATGAATTGAATTTGTAAGGCAGAGTTGCACAAAGTCATCGGCTTCAATCTCTCCTCCAGAGTCATTAAAGTCCAATGGCAGGACAAAAGTCAGGGCAACTCACAATGGCCCTGGATGAAGTAGATGACCTTGGCATCTTTGATGTCTGATGAAAGCCATAAGCATTCCACCACACCTGTTTCTGCTGCCTTTATGAATGTTGGAACAAACTGTTCTTGTCCACCCAGTCTGCCAAGAGAAGTCTTCACATGCTTGGGGTAGATACCACCTAACTCACTGCCAGGTTTGAGGCCTGTCAGTTACCTTCAAACTGGTTTAGCCTATCTGCTGAAGTTTTACCAGGGTGCAGCCTGAGCATGCTACAGCTTCTTGGGGCCACATGTGAGAGTTGGGTGAAGGTGAACACCAAAGGTAGATGAGCAGCCCTGAAAAGGGCTCAGCACTTCCTCATACAAAAGGTGCTAGTCCTCCCTGCCCCATATACCCCCTCCCATAAACACACACACATATACAATACATTGATAGGTATCAAGGCAGCTAGGAGGTGCAGTAGATAGAGTGCTTGACTTGGTGTCAGAAAGACCTAAGTTCAGATCTTAGACACTAGCTGTGTGACCTTGGGCAAGTCACTTAGCCCTGTTTGCCTCAGTTTCCTCATTTGTAAAATGAGCTGGAGAAGGAAATGCAAACCACTCTAATATTTTGGCCAGGAAAACCCCATATGGGGTCACAAAGAGTCCAGCATGACTGAAAAATACCACCACCAACAAAAAAGAGGAAGACAGGACTATTTTGTTTTGTCTTCATATTACCATAACCTAGCACATAAAATAGGTACTAGGCATATTGTTATTGTTGTTCACTCATGTTAGTCATGTCTAATTCTTCATGACCCCACCTTTTTTGTTTGTTTTTTGTTTTTTTGCAAAGACACTGGAGTGGTTTGCCATTTCCTTTACCACATCATTTTATAGATGAGAAACTGAGGCAAACAAGCTTAAGTGACTTGCTCAGAGTCACGGAACTAGTAAGTGTCTGAGGCCAGATTTGAATTCAGGAAGAGGAGTCCTTTTCACTCCAGGCCCAGCACTCTAACCACTGTACCACCTAGCTGTCCCAATGGGCATATAGTAGATGTTAAATAAATGCTTGTTGAATTGAATTGAATTGTGCTATTGTGAGACTAGTTCTGGTTTTTTTTTTCCTTTTTACTAGTATACCATGCTACTTGTTACATATTTGTTCTTAACATTTTGAGGAGAATAGGAAGTATTTGACAATGAGACATTTCTGGGTGAAAACACATCTTGTGGGGATGAATATTTTATCCACTATTCAAAAATGCATTTAAGACAAGAGTAATAAAATATTGTTTCACAAAGATGAATTTCTTTTTCATCATTCATATTATGTACTATGTGAAATGGAGTCAATATATGTATAGTTGAATCTCTGCAGGCTGGTAATGATTTCTCTTGCCTCTTTGAGCTCTTCCACCAATGTTAACTTTTTTTTCCTTCTTATAATGGAGGGATGCATACTCCTGTTTATAAATGTTATAGAACATGTCATCCTGAACCTGACCACATTCTGAGTTTCGAATGTATTTCTAAATGTTTTAGATTGGAAAGAAAAACAATATTCTGTGATGTATTTTTGCTTTTCCTTATTATGTTTTCAGGAACCTGTAATCTATATGTTTCTAATCCATTTAAACAGTTCAGTTAAAGCATATAGAAACAGTGCTGAAAATGTCTTTTAATCAATGTTCAGAGGGCCTTTAAAACTTATTCTATTTGAAGTAGATAGAGGAAGTGAAATTTGAATCTCAAAAAGTTTGAGTATTCTATTTCTAGACCTAGTTTAGTCCATGACATTTTTGAAGTTAGGTGCTGGCTTCTCAGTTCTTCTTTGCTTTAGAAAACGCTCTAGCAATTTTATATTTTTCCACTTTGGTGTTCTGAAACAAATTCATTGGTTCATTTTACAATCTAAGTATTATTCACAAATAATAAAGAAGCCTCCTATTTGCCAATGTATTGTTTAAAAATCTAAATGTGGGTTCTAATCTGTACCCCACCAGTTTTTTGGGGAAACTGGCTAAAATCACTGATAAATTCACCAAGAGTTTAGGCTTTTAAGGGTTTATTAAAAGATATAAGATAGTAAAGAGACAGAAAGATTGAGAACATATTCCTTATAGCATGGAAATCCTAGCCTTCCTAACCGCTCACATGAAGTCCTGCCACCAAGCCCTCAATCATTAGCCATCCATTGAGTCACCCCAACTTTTCTTCCTAGGCACCTGCCATCACTCACAGGCATAATAAATATGGCTCCATATAAAATGTCTCATTTCAAATATGTCTCATTCCCTAGTGCTATTGGTTTTTTAAATTTTTAAAATTTTTTTTCCTAGTGCTATTGTTTTGTCTAAAGTTGTACTTTCATAGGACTGATTAATGGTAGTAGGTCGGGCGTACCTTTACGACTTCTTCCCTTGACAATAAACTGAAAAAAAACCCAACAATACCCACTGTTGTCATGTAGAAGTATGACAAAGGCAAGAGGGTATAGATGGTTTTTATGGGTTTATTTAATATCTTGCGACTTTATTGAAGTTACCGTTTAGTTTTTTTGTTATTGTTGAACCTCTGGGAGTCTTTAATAAACAATAACAATTATGAATAGAAATAATTTTGTCTCCTGTCTATTGCCTCAAATTGATTGTTTTATTGCTATAGTTAGCATATATATATAACCAGGTCAAATAATCTTGGTGACAATGGATATGCTTCCTATATCCTGTTACTATTGCAAAGGCTGGTAAGGTTTCTAGTGTTTCTCCATTTTAAATAATGTAGTTTGGGGCGGCTAGGTGGTGCAGTAGATAGAGCACCGGCTCTGGAGTCAGGAGGACCTCAGTTCAAATCCGGCCTCAGACACTTAACACTTACTAGCTATGTGACCCTGGGCAAGTCACTTAATTCCAGTTGCCTCACCAAAAACACAAAACAAAACAAAACAAAACAAATAATGTAGTTCTTGGCTTTAAATAGATACTCTCACATTAATGAAAGGTCAATTTATTATGCTTTTTAGAAACATAAATGAAGGCTATATTTCATTAATAGCCTTTTGGAATCTATTGATATTTTGATGTGATTTTGATTATTTTATTATTAATATAGTCAGTTTATAACTTTCTTAATGTTGAGTCATCCCTCTGTTCCTCAAACAAATCAAAATTGGCAATGGTGAATAGTTTTTCAAACATATTTCTATATCCTCTTTGCTAATATCTTCTTTAATATTTTTACATCAATATTTATTAGTGATACTAGTATAAATTTTCTTTCTCTGATTTATCACTGCCTGATTTATCTATCAAGGTAATATTTATCTTACAGATAAATTTTGGTAAGGTGACTTCTACTTCTAATTTTTCAAACAATATATATATATATAGTATAGATATTAATAGTTTGAATGTTGCTAGAATTCTCTTGTAAAGTCAAGTCAAGAAGCATTTAGTAAATGCCTTCTATATGCCTGGCCTAGTGCTAACCACAAGTTTTTATGGGTCTATTTTATTGTGTATGGAGAGGAGTTCATTTATGGTTTCTTTAGTTTCTGTTTGTGAGACTGGGTCATTTAAATTCTCAACTTTTGATGCTGGTAATTTGTCATTTTTTATTTTTTGCAGATGTTTGTCAATTCATTTAAGTTTTCAGCTTTGTTAATGAGAAATTGAGTATCATGTAATCTCATGTCATCTTTATAAATGTGTGAAAGAAACCTTGCTTGAGCTTTTTTATGCTTATATTTCATTCTAAATTGCTAAGTATGTGATTTAAAAAAAAAAACGAAAACACTAGATGCAGTAGGACCTTATAATTCTCTTAACTTGTCAGTTTGTTGTATGAATGTGAATGCAAGATCTGATATAAAAAGCATCTATAAAATGGATTACTTACATCAATGAATGCCTTAATATATGTAGAAACATTCTCACAAAGATTTTTATAGAGACTAGAATAAAGACTTATGGGTCGCTGGTTGATATTTTCTTGATCACCATTTTTGGGGATAAAATTGCTAGCTAGGGCCTGTCCTGGAAAATCAAATCTGTAAGTGCATTTATAATTCTATGAATTCCAGGACAGATTATTTCATATGTATTTGGTAATACCATTGGTCACACCTTACTTCTTAAACTCCATTGTTACTTCATCATATGAAACATTGGATATTAAGGTAACAGTGGTGTCTAAGTGATGTCTTTATTGCTGATGAGTACAGATCAGTATAGAAATATTCACAGATATGCTCTGTTTAGTGTTTGTTTTCCTTTGGTTTCATTTTCAGGCATTCTTTGGATGACCTGATTTAGCTAGATTTCATTGCAAGCTTTTTGCTGTCTCATTTTCTCCTCATCTGCTTCTCACAACTTGGTGAGGTGATACTGATTATAATCATAACCTCCTGTTATCCAACTCCATAATGTTTTGTAAATGAACTAGTATACTCAACTATTGTTGCCTTTGGCTGCCACATCTCTCCGCTTGGCAAGAAGATCAAATGCTGGGTGGGGCTGCTTCTGAGCTCTTTCAGCCTTATGATTTTGACAAATAGTTTACATCAGTTAAACTTCTTTAAGAAATGGTGATAATCATCATCAATGTCTAATATATTTCTCATTTTTCAGAGTTGACAGCTTATTTAAACAGGTTGAGTTGGATTTGCTGCAATCTCATGCAGTGTCTTCTCATCTTTATTCTTTCTTTTAATTTCATATTTATTTTGACTTTTGCTCTAGTCAGCCCAATGATCTTTGACTGCTGTCAGACAAGTGATTCTAAAATGACTGTAGCATATGTAACCAGTTGTTTCTTGTCTCCTAAGATATAGCCAATTTCTTTTCTTTTTTTTCAAGATGCCATTTGGTGCTCACCAAGAAAGTGCCATGTATACACATAAGGCTTCTGAGCAATCTACAAATCTTTGGTATCTTTCACTACTTGAACCTAAGCCATATTTGAAGATCTCTGTGTGTGTTTTTGTAATGAATATTTTCCAGAAAAGAAAAAGAAAGGCACTGGACATGGTGAACACTGGATAACAACACAAACAATGACATTGATTATATTTTAACACACAGGAAATGACTCATTAGTGATGTGGGAATCATTCCTGAATCAGCTGTTTATTTATTGTCTGACCACTGACTTGTTAGAAGAAAGATCAAAACTAATACAAATTAGAAGAGAGAACAAAAAGGGGAAAAAAGATCTGGTGTACAATTAAAAGTTGTCCATCTTTAGTTTTACAAAAATATTTAAACAAATTATTGTTGAAAATGGAATCTGGAAATCACTCTGGTTGCATTAACTCCCAGAATGTTGAAAATCCTCCAGGAAGAGATACATTAACTCCTCAACATTTCTGGTAAAATTATCCACATTGGGAAAAATAATTACGAGAAGATAAATTTATTGTTTAGACTATAACTAAGATATGAAACCTGTATGCTCTTGTCCATTGGTATAAATACCTTGTAAGACACCCAAATGGATAGCAAGTAAAGAATTAAATAGGAGGAAGAGTAAAAGTTGGATTGTCAAGGGAAATTTCAGAGCTACTATAATGACCCCAATCCCTAAAATAAGGCCTATTAAAAAACCCCCACCATTTTATCAGTGTTGTTGTAGGGCAATGAGCTAAAAATAAGTATAATTCAGAGGTAAATGGAGAAGGGCATGGTGGGTTCAAGTAGCTGGCAATCTAGAACAAATAGAGACTGCAAAGAAGAATCAGAATGAAGCATAGCATCAGAGAAATATATGAATAGAAAAAGATGTTCTAGTCATGTGTCAAGAGGTATAGACCATTATTGTGTATACTACAGTCATCCTTGTGAAGTTAAAATAAAATGAGGAAAGCTCTTAACACATTGGGTGGACCCCCTGAAAAGAACTTGTGGGAGGACATAGAAAAGAGCTTAATGAATGTGAAGGCATGGATGTTTTGTTATTTGCAGCCTCAGGCAACCATCCAAACTGAATTTTAATATTTGAATTTTCCTATCCTTTCCCATATTCAGTTTCTTATTGAAGTTAACTAGTAAAGATACATATTGACTTAGTTTGGTTGTGGAATATCTCTACCTCAGCCATTGCAATGTATGTGGGCATATAAACCATAATTATCTTCATGGTGATCTGCTTATTTAAACTCATCATGATTATTATAAGGCAAGAAGGCCAAGTGTCCCATCAAATGATTATTCTTGTTTCTCTGGACAGACCCCAAAATAAACACATTTATTTGATTCTCTTAGCAGAGCCTGAGTCATCCTTCCATTTATCTGCAGCTTCTTTATGCCTTCAGATTTCATTTATAGTAAGATCAATGTGGATATGGTTCAGTGACTTCATGAGTATCAACTCATTGGTCACCGCATGAAGATTGAACATGTATTACCATAGATGGCAAATATTAAAGGAACAGTTTCTAATGTTTACACTGTCCAGGAAACACAGGTATGGCTCTATCACCCAAAGGATCAGTATGCATACAAAGAATGCACCCTTCCTAATGTTTGCTACTCAGTTCCGACACATTAACCCTTTCTGCTGAAGGCTGCTGAAAGTTACAAGAATGTTCTGTTTAAGGGTTTAGGATGGCCCATTCATATTCTTCAGGAGGAATGATTCCCTTGATGAGTGAATTTCAAGCCTTCCAAAGGGAGCCCAGGAATTGTCATGACCCTTTATGTTATATGTGATTCACTTCCATTGGTTATTCATATGAAAGCATAATCCTTGAGTTTTATCTATTCAGAGGATGAATAGATTCTCCTAGATGCTTTAGTATTTGCAATAGTACTTCCAAACAGTAGTAATTAAAGGTGACATTACTTCTGTCATATAAATATTCTATCAAGTTGCTTTCTATAATATTGTTTTCATGACATTAATTTAAAAATTTGTTGTGGCAACCACTCATTTTTCAAGATTACAATGCGTACTGATTTGATATTGCTGGGGAGCTGTGCCATAGGAATCCTTCGTGGAGAGAAGAACCCTCCTAGGAAGCACCTGGTTCCCATCACTGAAAATCAGTGTCCAAGGCATTTATAACATTTAGAACAGGAAGTTGTCGACACATTGTCCAGGGTGACTTGAGAACAGCAGAACCATTAGAAGTATCCCCTCTAGAGCCATCTGGTGTTGATCTTTCACCTATATTTCCTGAGAACTGAACCAGAGGCACAAAGTGAAGGAAGCAATAATTCTTCTCTGGCCACCTCAACTGCTGAAATGGAGGCATTTAGTATTTCTACATTTACTAACATATCTTAGAGATTTAAAAAAAAAAGATACCTATTGGATGGTTACAGCATTGTTAGCTTCTTAGTTTGTCTCCATCCCTCTAATCTTTTCCTTCTCCAAACCACTGACCAGACACAGTTTTGGCATTCCTAAAGCATAGATTTGACCTGTCTACTACTCTACTTCCATTAAAAAAATCTTCAGTGGCTCCCTATTATTTTTAGGGCTAAATTAAAAATCTTCAGCCTAGAATTACAGATTATCCCACAATATAGCCCCATAGCCATCTTTATATATATATAGATATAGATATATATATAGATATAGATATATATGTATATATGTATATATACATACACACACACACACACACACACATATATACACATACACACATAAAGGTTTATTTCCTTTAAGTGAATCTTTCTAGTTGAATTCACCTGTTAGCCATATAAAAAATTTCATCTCTTGCCATTGTACCCTTGCACAAATGTTTTCACTTGTTTGGAAAGCCCTCCCTCATCACCTCCTCATCATAAAATTACTAGCTTATCCAGAGTACCCAAGATGAAGCAGGCTGACTGCCTTTTGCCAGAGAAGATATAGACTTAAAATGCAGAATGAGGCATATTTTTTGTCCAATGTACAATGTGGGAATTTGTTTTGCTTGACTATGCATATTTGGTATGAGGGTTTACTTATTATTGTTCAATTGAGAAGGAGTGAGAGGGAAAGAAAATGCTTATTAATTAGGAAAAAACATAATAAAATAATATTTTAAAAAATCACTGGCCTTCTTCAAAGCATATAGCTCAAGACCAGCTGTCATGTGAAGACTTTCCTGATCTTTTCCCTCTTGAAATTTCTTTGTGTTGCTTTGTATATACTGTGCATTTGCTTATATACACAGGGTATTCCCATAAAACAGAATGTCACCTTCTTGAGGGAAGGGCTTATATAATTTTTGACTTTTATTCCACAGAGCCTTAAATAATACCTTGAACATCATAGGCGCTTAATAAATGTTGGAGGAAGGCACTATGCATGTATGCCAGTGGGGTATTGTATAAATGAGGCTTTTTTGTCCTTGTTTACCTTGATTTTTTGTTTCTTTGAAATCTCCATATTTCTTTCTGGTGGCATTGATTGTAGATTAGTTTGTCGGGTAGAGTATTGTTTTGCTGCAACAGAATTCATCAGATTGAATTAAAAGGGACCCCAGGGGCCATCTGGTTCAGCCCTTACCCATGTCCCTTCTGCAACATCCCTGAAACCTGCTACTCCCTTAACTATTCACTGATACTCGACTCGATAATTTCCTTTTCTGTGATTTGAGGAGATAGCACTAGCTATTCACAATAACTCACATTTCTAAAGCTCTGTCAGATTAAGTTCTTCCCCCACAATAACCCTGTGATTATTATTTTATAAAATAACTCTATATCACAGAAGAGGGAAAGGGTTCAGTGAGGCCCCCTCCTCTTGTGTGCTGGAGCCAGCTCAAAGAGAGAGACTATTGTTAAATTTTTAGGGTGAACATTTATACTTCAGCCATTGGCAAACAATATAAATCAAGGCTTGATTTCTTGTTTTTGTTGATTGCCTAGGGTTAAGAAGGTGATGGAGAAATTATTAATGATGCAGATTAAACTTAAAAGTCTGTCCTGGGTATGTTTTTTTTCTTTCTGGAGACTCATTTGTTGAACATTTACCAGAACACTCCTAGAGAGGTGAACAAGCTTGCTCAAGTTTATATGTCTTAAGAAATGATGCCCACTAAGTTCTTTTCTTCCTCATTTGTTCTATTGAATCTTAGGCATTGCAGATCTCTGTCTGATTCTTTTAAATTTGTTGTTGAAGAAAGAATATATACATTTATATTTATTTGGGGTCTCTAGTCAGAGTTATCTCAAGATTTTCTACATAAGTATTTCTCCATCTTGTGCTATTTCAATGCCATGGTGGGGCAGATGATTGCATGAACTTACTGTTTGTTTACACCTGGGCATAGCCAAAGAAGGGATGGAATTCATTGTCTCTCTACAGGCTTTCTCCCCACCAGACTATGTGCTGTTATAAATCACTTTACTAGGTTCTATTTCCTGAATGTTTCTTTTAGGGAGTGGGGGAGGCGGGAGATAGAATTTGAAACAGATTTATGGAAGGCTCTTCAGGAGCAAGCTGAAAAGAGATGCAGCTGCCCCAGCTCCTCTATGGCTCAAGGAGGGACTCCCAGTGAAAAAATACTAGTAATTAGTTTCATTTGTAGGTGAAAGAAGGTCTTTGAGTAGGTCTGGTATTAATTATAAGAGTGGTCACTGCTGCCATTTCCAAACCCTGCCTTTTGAGATTATACATTGCCAGCTTGGATACAACTTTGCATTTGTTTTAAGAGAGGGGAGCACTTAATCCAAGAAGAAAAGGTTTTAAATAACTAGAGTGAAGTAATAGGAATAAGGTCAAACACAGATGTAGTGGGAAAACCAGCCTCTATTTTTAATGATGGGAGAGCAGAAACCCTTAGTATATGTATATGAGTGAAATGTCATTGTATTATTCAGGTGTAGTTGGATGAATGCAGGAATGTCTTACAGGGTTGCTTATCAGAGGTGCTGGTGCAACCACATCACAAAGGGGATACTGCTGCTTCTGCTGCCGACCCCACTGCTATCCTCACCACTACTCCATAATATGAAAACTAGGTAAAAACCTTGGTGGGTAAACTATGATGTTCAGTTGTTTCAGTCATGTCTTACTCTTTGTGACCCCACTTGGAAGTTGTTTTTTTTTTTATTGTTTTTGTTTTTGGCAAAGATACTGAAGTGGTTTGCCATTTTACAGATGAGTAAACTGAGGCAAACAGGGTTAAGTGACTCACCCAGGGTCACACAGCTAGTAAGTATCTGAGGTCAGATTTGAAATCAGAAAGATGAGTCTTCCTCGCTCCAGGTCAGGCACTCTATCCACTGGACCACTTAACTGCAACAGTAGGCAAGGTTTATGTGTAGCTATTTGCTAGTCCATTTCTACTGATCTGTAAGTCAGACTTTCTTAGGTCTCTCCAGGTTTAATTCATAGTTTTCTGTTGCTTTCATTCTGAATGCAGCTTATCTTTTCAATCAGGAAGCAGGACCTTTTGTTATTTCTGCCTAGGTACCAGGTCCTCTCCATGGTTTCCCCAGGGTCAGTGCTCTATCCACCATGCCACCTAGCTGCCCCTATATAAATATAAGCAAGCAAGATAATCCCTACTCTAAAGAGACTTACATTGTATTGGGAAAGAAAACACAAAAAGTGGACTTGGAAAGTAGGGGTGGAGGAGGGATGAGATTGGGAAAAGATATCTACCTCAGGCAAGTTGGTGAGGTGGGAGAGAAATTGGAAGAGTCTAATCATGATAAGGTGAAATATAGTTGATGCCCTCTTAAAAGAGTGATCTGGGCAGGCAGACCAGAACAACGCCTTAAGCGGCATGTCTGGGGTAAGCAGCTGGTGAGGAGCTGAAAAAATCCATAGAATGAATCTATTTATGAATGAGGTACTTGGACAATTTGGTAAATACATGATTCTATTGTATTGAAATATTCCAGAAACTCCGAATAGATTTGCAATCAATAAAGTCACAAAAATTTAGTGTACCCTTAGAGACAAAATTAATTTCTCTCTTTTTTACTTCTTTTGGGAGCATGCATAGTAAACTTGATTTCCTTTTATATGGAATAGGGGATACAGAAAAGTTTATTGAAAAGCAAGATGGATGAGTATTGACAAAGGTTGGAAGCTTCTCCTTTAAAGCTACCAGGAATTGGAAGTTGAGGGGATGCCCATCAATTGGGGAATGGCTGGACAAGTTGTGGTATATGAATACAATGGAATACTGTTGTGCTGTAAGAAATGATGAGCAGGAGGAGTTCAGAGAAACCTGGAGGGTCTTGCGTGAGCTGATGATGAGTGAGATGAGCAGAACCAGAAGAACATTGTACACAGTATCATCAACATTGAGTGCTGATCTACTATGATGGACTAGATTCTTCTCACCAATGCAATGGTACAGAAGAGTTCCAGGGAACTTGTGATGGAAGAAGATCTCCAAATCCAAGAAAAAAAAAACTGTGGAGTATAGATGCCGAATGAACTATACTATTTCTTTTGTTTTTGGTACTGTTGTTTTTTTTTCTATTGTGAGGTTTTTCATCATTGCTCTGATTTTTTCTCTTATAACAGGACTAATGCAGAAATAGGATTAATGTTAATATGTATATATATATATATGTGTGTATAGATATATATCTATATCTATATGTATATAGATATAACCTATATCAGATTACCTGCTGTCTAGGGGAGGAGGGAGGGAGGGGAGGGAGGGAGAAAAATCTGAAATTGTAAAGCTTGTATAAACAAAAGTTGAGAACTATCTTTACATGTAACGGAAAAAATTTTAAAAAAATACTTTATATGTAGGAAAAAAAAAAAGCCACCCTAACTGGCTGCTTCATGCAGCTGTAAGATCTTCACCTATCAATCTTTTCCCCTTCTAGCTCTCCTCTATAGCTCCTTATGATTTCTGAACCCCATTTCTCTCAATATTTTAAGCATCTTCACAACCATCCCTTCTACTCTCTGAATATTAGCAGCCAATCTGGCCTGCTTGAAGTTCTTAGCTCCATTTCTAGGGGCCTTGCTTCCATAATATGACCATTACTAAACCACATTATCTTTTGGTTACTCTGACTTCAGTCAGAATGGGGTTATTCTCAATCCACTTTTGTTTCTTTGAGGGAATAGTATTTCTAGACAAGGACTGATGATGACATCTTGTTCCTACCAAAAGGAAGTAGGACAAGCAAGGTAGACATCCTTGTCTTTGGAGGCATATGTTATTGAGAGATTCTAATGTTTAAAATATAACATTTACATAATTGAAAAATTGTTAACTATTAGCTCAATTTGTATAAAAATACTGCTTAGATTTGGCTATGCTTTAAATACATCTTGTCTGTCTGAGTCTCACAACAATCCTATGAGATAGGTATGAGATGGATTTTGACCCCATTTTACAGAGGAGAAACTGAGGCTCAAGATGTTATGTGACCTGGTTTGTCCCAGGTAATATACCTAGCTAAGTGTCTGAGGTGGCTTCCAAAGGTGACTTCCTGATTCTGTGAATGAGATTTTCCCCAACCCTCAGATACCAGTGATTTAACAGTAGTACTGATCTGTTCATGGACTACAAACTGTGATTTAAAATATTTAGATATTATTTAGTAACTTAAGAAAATGATAATGAAGTAAGTAAAACAGAAATTGAAAGGAGCTAATGAAAAAGCTAACTTGTCTACCTTACAAGCTTAACCAAAGATTCAACTGTCTGACTTGTGGTTAGATATAGCCACCAATTAGCTTAAAGGTCAGATACCTAAAATAGCAACTTCTGAGCTATAAGGGACCAATCAGAGCTGGAGAGAAGTTGTAAAGCCAATCTTAACCAATATGGTGCAAATTTGTGATAGCTGAGAAACAGCTCAGAGAAATATAGGGCAGGGAGGCTGCATCTGAGATGTCAAAGATGCAATCCAGTGAATGGCTTCTTTTGTTATGAGCTTGTTTACTTAGTAACAGTGTTATTTAAAATAGGATATAAAGAATGGCAAGTGACTGTGCTCTAGTATCTGACTGATGGTTTCTTTCTTCTATTCCATACTTATTGAATTTGTACCCCTTGGATTATGTTAAATTATGGGAGGAATCATAAATATCCATGGTTCCTGAGGCTCGGTATCTTTGAGTCCTAGACCTGAGACCAAGTTTATTGTGACACAGGATACCTCTCTTTTTTTTTTTTTTTTGAGGGGCAATGGGGGTTAAGTGACTTGCCCAGGGTCACACAGCTAGTAAGTGTCAAATGTGTGAGGCCGGATTTGAACTCAGGTACTCCTGAATCCAGGGCTGGTGCTTTATCCAGGATACCTCTCTTAATAAACCTATTTTTTTTTTTTTGGCTTGGAGACTTTGTTTTTTTCTTTGTTTAACACTGTGACTTAGAATTTTCTCAACAACTCCAAGTCTAACATGCTATCATTCTACATCGGGTATCATCCAACTTTGAAGTTCTGTTCTATGATATTGAGGGTTTATGATTGTAGAGTTAGAGCTGAAAGGGGCCTTACAGGATATATAGTCAGATCTTTTACCCCCATTTTACAGATGAGACAACTGAGGCCCCGAGAAGTAAAATGATTGCTCAAAGCCATACAGGTAGGAAGTCGTAGAGGAGAAATTGGAATCTACATCTGATTCTCAAGTCAGTATTCTTTCCCTAGGATCACACTGCCACACAGGTGCTCTTTCCCCACATAACAGTGTGCAAATTAAGTTATACCAGAAATATTTCAATAGACTTCTGTACATGGAGTCCACTGAATAGAGAAAGGAAAGAGTCCTACTGCATGTGTATGCCATGGGACAAACTTCCTTAAAAACAGAAACAAGTCAGCAGACACAACAACCAGAAAAAAGAAATCCAAATTGTGTCACTTGCTCTAGGAACCTTTAATAGGAGAGATATCAGTGCTAATTAATGAATTATGAAACACACAGCTTTAAAGATAATTTTTGTGACACCTCTTTCTCCTCCTAAGAACATTGGCATCAACAGTTCTTGTCACAGAATACTAATTAAAACTTTCCCCGTCCTGCCCGATAAGTAGAGAAATGAGGAAGAAAAAGGAGCCTGTGACTGCAAGGATTTTATTTGAAATCTCAACACAGCTCAATTTGCATAAATTCTAATAAAGCAAAATTAAAATCCATTAACACTTGTCTCTGGTAATTAACGTAAGCTTGCTATTTTGAATGACTGTATTTCAGACATATGGAGGGAGGGAAGGATGGGGAACATGGAGGACTATAACAGGGAACAGACTATAAACTAAGGAAGATACTATTCAGATGGTTTTAAACTTTAGGGAAGAATAAATGTTGTTTGGACTTTTAGAAAACACCAGAAATTTCTTGACTCTTTCTAGTAAATTCAATTGAGGTTATTTCCAGATGTTTATTTTATAATGTATGTATGTATGATATATAAAATCCAGCCTGCATCATGATATTCCATTACACAAATCCAAACACTGTATTCTAGAGAGGATAGAAATTTAATGAATATTGATTATTTTGTGCAAACTACAAAGGTCATAATTTGCAGTGGAATATAATCAAAAAAGATTTTCTAAAAAATCACTTATGGGCTCTGATCAGTTTGATGGGAATTAATCCATAACAGAATAAATTTAGTATTCTTATTCTGTTTATTTATTTATTATAAACTTAGCTCTCTTATTTATTCAAGATTTGGTCCAATGATAGTAAGCCACATTAGGAAAGATACCCTGAAAATGGGCCCACAATTCTGAAGTTCACACTATTGGCCCTGGGTTTCTAATAAATATCAGTTATTTATAATTTATAGAAACAGCTTACTTATTGAAAATAAACATGACACAATGATCTCAGTTTATCCTTTTTATATTGGTTGGCTTTCTAAATGGCTTTTTAAATTTTCCATTTGAAAAATTTTGGTGAGAGAGTTAATGATTCCATATGAAAGTAAAAAAGAAGCAGGTCCTAAGAGATGCTGAAAAGAGAGAGAAACTATACCTCATTATAATTATTGCTCCAATTCCCATGAGTCATGTGGTCCCCTCATAGCTGGATAGGTCTCATTGGTATTCATGGCCTTTGCTTGGGGTAGGATGGAAGACTATAGAAAATTACCTTCCAGGGCTGTTATAGATCCCAAGAACAGTGGGTCTCTAACCCCAGCACTATGTGGAAACATAAGAGGAGGAAAAGAAGGAACTTACAGCTTAGAATAATGTAAGATGTGCAAAGCACTTTAAATGTTATTTTATTTGAGCCTTGCAAGAGCCCTGTGAGGTAGCTATTATAGTCTTCATTTTGCAGATGAGATAGATAAATGAGGCATAGATTAAATGACTTCACCAGGATCATACAGCTAGTAAGTCTATGAGGCTGACGTCAAGCTCAGATCTTCCTGATTCCATGTTCGTTGTTCCACATAGCTACCTGAATTATGGATGTCAGTGTCCTTGTTTTGTTTTTTTTAAATTGGGGATGGGGAGAGGTCAATATTTTTTCTCTAATGTTGGTAGGATTAGGATAGGAGGAAGTCTCTGATTTAACATGAAAGCACTCAGAGCAGCATAGTATTAGCTGATCATTATTGAGTATATTAAAGTTTGCATGTATTATATCATATAGTTTTCAAAATAATTCTCTAAGGTAGGTGCTACAGGTATGACTACCCATGTCTTGCAGCTGGTGAAGGTGAGGCATTGAGAGGTTAAGTGACTTGTCCATGTCCACACAGCTGGTAAGTATCAGAGGTAGAATTTAAATTCAGGTCTTGATTCAAAATCCAATCCTTTAATCCTTATCCTTTTTGTGCTATAGAAAGACTGAAGGTCTATGAAACCTGTTGCCTTTCATTTTCATTTATCCTTAAAAAGAAGGAAACCAATAATTCTAGTAAAAGATTATTGGGGGGGGCAGCTAGGTGGCGCAGTGGATAAAGCACCGGCCCTGAATTCAGGAGTACCTGAGTTCAAATCCGGCCTCAGACACTTGACACTTACTAGCTGTGTGACCCTGGGCAAGTCACTTAACCCCCATTGCCCTGCAAAAACAAAAAAACAAAAAACAAAACCCAAAAGCTTATTGGGGGAAATATCATTTATGAGGGAAAGAACATATAGAATAATTGTCTTCTCTATGTTTCTGTGCATTGATAAAAATAGCTAGTAGGGTCTAGAGTGAGAAGATAGGATAGAATTCATTTTGAGATATAATTGAGAGGTGTCTATTCGTTGTAAGAGCATCAATTCATTGGTGCCTAAAGTTTTAAAAAGGGTTGAAATTGGAGCGAGCCTGAGTTCTCATTCATCTTCATCTGCCTTTGAAAAAAAAAAGGGTTAACCTACAGGAAAGTAGGAGGGGAAGAGGATAAGGAGGGAAAGGTGAAAGAAGGGAGGGCAGAGCCAGGGAAGGGACAGTCAGAAGTAAAACACTTTTGAGGAGGAAGAGGGTAAAAGAAGATAGAAAATAGAGTAAATATCATGGGGAGGGAATAGGATGGAGGGAAATAGTTATGATGATTGACTATAATAGTAAAATGTATGGTACATAATTTGCTGGGCTATTGTGAAGAAAATTCTTTGTCAAGTTTAAGGTACTATATAAAAGTTATGACGAACAGAATGCTATCAGAAAAGCCTGGAAAGACCTACATGAACTGAAGCAGAGTGAAATAGCCTGTATACAAAATAACAGCAATAGTATAAGATTATCTGTTGGGAAGCACAAGGTTATTTTCAGCAAGGCAATGATCCAATATAACCCTGAAGGACTTATGAAAATTGCAGTCCATCTACAGAGAAAGAACTGATGGTATCTGAAAACAGATTGAAACAAATTATTTTTTTCTTTGACAATTCTTTAATCTGAAGTTTTGGTTTTTAACTGTTTTCTCTCACAACCTAGCTAACGTGGGGATGTTTTCCATGACTACTCATGTATAATTTATATTGAATTGCTTGAGTTCTTGGGGGTGGGAAGGGAGGAAGGAAGAGAAGTTGGAATACAACATTTTAAAAAATTGATGTCAAAATTTGTTTTTATATATATTTTGAAAAATAAAATTCTAAACAGAAAAAACCAAAACCAAAGACCAAAATTAAAATATGCTTACCCAAAACTTAAAAAAAGGGTTAAACCCCTTAGCTTAATCTTAAACCGAAGGGACAACTGTGCTCTCCATCTTTGTGTCTGGAAGTTGTGGTAGCTCTGGATGTCCTGATCTCACTCAACACAAGTGAGTGGCTTTGAGTTTCATGGTCACATGGCCAGCATTCAACAAATGGTTATTCCTACACCTGGGGCTACATTGAAGATTTTCCTCTTCCTTGCAGGTGCTTCCAGATTTGGCTTTGAAAACCACAACAGGTTCCAAAGTAATTTTCTTTCCAGAAACGACACTGATCATCTTTCAAACTAGATCTTGCATTATACGAAACATATTTCTGTTTGTGTAGAACTACCAGAACCTCCAAAGGAAATTGTGAATGATTATTCCACGGTGGGTCATACCAGACAATATTTACTAAATATGTCACAGTTTAAAAATGTGGTCCTGAGGCACTGAAAGAATACTGAAGGCATAGTAATAGTCAGGGAAACATATTTCTTTGTGCATATTTAGTGATCTAGATGCCTACACAAATATCTTATATTGAGTATATATAACAGAGCGTTAGAGTTTGGGCATTTCGAGCTGGAAGGGACCTCAGGTCATCTAGTCCAAGGCTTAGCCCTTTCATACAGTGGCTCACGCCAGGGCACCCTGTCAGTAAATAGTAAAGGCAAGATTTGAATCCATCTGCTTTGACTGCAAATCCAGCACTTTCATCGTCCGTCACACTAGTGTTCAGCCAAAGGCCAAAGCCCCACTGTCTGAGATTGGATAGTGAAGATTCATGTTTGAAGGAAGTGGATCTACTAAATGATCTCTGAGGCCCCTTTATATATTAATATTCCAAGAAATCATTAGGATGAATTCAAATTATTCAGCATGCCTACTAAACACAACAGCAGGTGATTTATATGTCAAGGACCTGTGATTTCCTCACTGTGGGAACTCTTTCCACCAAAGCAAATTTCAAGTCACCTATAAAATAATCTGAGAGTTTTTTGAGGCTTTGAGAAGTTTAGTGACTGCCCCAGGGTCACACAGTTAAGCAACTGTTGGGAGAGGGGATAGGATTTGGACGTTAGAACTTCCTGACTGAGTCCAGCATTCAACCCACTAATCTATGCTGCCTCTTAATATCATGTAGCAATCTGTAAATTACTCTGCTTCCTGTAGGATGTTTACCTATAAAGTTCAGGCCTAAAGAAACAAGAATACCCAATACAAGTACCCCTATACGCTTCTGAGAACTGATTTAGGACCTCATGACTTGATAAACACTTATGGTTGAAAAACTTAATTCAGGGATTAGGATTCAAAGAATTCCAACTCGTAATTTTTATGTGTGTCATCTTCAGTTGTATGTTGGACTCAAGGGATGGTAAGATGCTGTGATCAGAAAAGAAATGAATTGACATTTTTAGAAATGTAGAATTGAGCAAAGGGGCGAGGCTATTTCCAATTCCTCTGCTCACATTCTCTAGATTCTATCATTTTCCTTATGACCCCACAGTATCTGAGCAATCAGCTGAGCTGCTCTTGCTTAACTTGGAATGCAGCAGCTCCTCAGTGTACATAGTTATCTAAAACAGAAGACATGCAATTCTGAGTAATCCAGCCTGTCAGCTCTTTTGTCTTATGCATACTTGTAATGTTTTTATGCTTTTTTCTGCTTCCTTCCTTCCTTCCTTCCTTCCTTCCTTCCTTCCTTCCTTCCTTCCTTCCTTCCTTCCTTCCTTCCTTCCTTCCTTCCTTCCTTCCTTCCTTCCTTCCTTCCTTCCTTCCTTCCTTCCTTCCTTCCTTCCTTCCTTCCTTTCTTCCTTCCTTTAACAAACATTTATTTAGTCTTTACTGTTGAAAATGAGCAGAGCTAGGTGCTAGGGGAAACATCAATTCAATTCAATGGGTTCAATTTGAACCAATTAATTTCAAGTCAACCAAGCTCAGTCTAACCGAATTCAATTCAATATAATGCAACAAGTATTTATTAAGTGACTCCTATATATGCCAGGCACTGTGCTAGTCTTTGGGACACAAAGACAAAAAAAAAAAAAGCGATAAAAGGTCCCTGTCTGCCCTCAAAGAATTTACATTTTTCCAGGGTGAGGGTTAAATATGTGAAGACACATGTATTCCTCCTGGAAATTATAATCTAATAAAAGGTTTTAGAGTAGAATAAGAGTGATTCTTTTCCTTTTAGATGAAACATTACTCAATGCTAGTGGCAAGATGGAGTTTACTTTATGAACAGTAACCAACAACTAGTTTGGGGGAGTCCTAAGCTTCTTCCCACCTGCAGGGGTAGTCAGGAGGGTTGAAGTATAGGAAGAATGGGTATAGGAGAAGTCAGAAGTCAGACATTAAGCATAATAAAGACAAATCTTTGTTAACATGACAAAAAAAGGTGAGGGGGGTGTGTCTCACAAGTACATGTGGTTATATGGCTACTTCCTTGGAGGGATTTCCTATTTGAGATTCATTCTTTATCTTACCCACTTCTTAGGGATCCTAGATTTTGAGGTGTAAAGAACATTAGAGATCATCTATTCCAACGATCTCATTTTTTTTTTTTTTTTAGGCGATGGGGGTTAAGTGACTTGCCCATGGTCACACAGCTAGTAAGTGTCAAGTGTCTGAGGCCGGATTTGAACTCAAGTCCTCCTGAATCCAGGGCCGGTGCTTTAACCACTGCGCCATCTAGCTGCCCCCCCAACGATCTCATTTTACAGGCAAGAAAAAGGAGACCTTAAAGAGCAGTGACAGAACTGGGATTTGAACCCAGTTTCTCTGATGCTAAATCAAGCACCTCTTCTTCTTCATTGTGTTAGTTCACGTCTAACAGTTTTCAGGATATTGAATTTATTATCTACTGTTTCTCTGGCTTAATGTTGTGAATGATTTTTTTCACTCTACTTTAGATTTTGATTAATTCAGCTTATATGTGTTATAACATAGATTACAGAATTTTAGAACTTGGAAAGACCTTAGAGAGCTCTTCTTCTTTGAATGCTTCATTTTTATAGATGATGAGACCAAGATTCAAAGAGAGGTTAATTATTTTGCCCACTATCATACAAGTTAGTGGTAGGGCTGGGAATAAAACTCATATCCCCGATTCCTAATTCAAAGTTGTTTTTTTTCTAATATATAATGCAATTGAATCACTATGATGTAAGCCATTTATATTTCTATTAATGATCTTTAGCTCTAGAAAATGTACTTATTATCTTGGTTAGAAAATGAATCTTCCGTATCTTCCATGTGATATAAATTGTCTCATATTTGGGAGAGTCTTATGAAAAAAGGCCTATTGCTTACTCAATTCCTCCTCCCTTCACCCCTTCCTTTTTCCCCTTCCTTTTCCCCCTCCCTCCCCCTCTCCTTCCCCCCTCTCTCCCCCTCTCCTTCCCCCTTCCTTCCTTCCTTCCTTCCTTCCTTCCTTCCTTCCTTCCTTCCTTCCTTCCTTCCTTCCTTCCTTCCTTCCTTCCTTCCTTCCTTCCTTCCTTCCTTCCTTCCTTCCTTCCTTCCTTCCTTCCTTCCTTCCTTCCTTCCTTCCTTCCTTCCTCTTAGTGTATATAGCAGTAATGATGATACCATAATGATCTAAAAGATCCTACTTGGGAGGAACACAGAGAGATTTTTGTTCAACATACACTGTATTGAGGGGAGGTATCTTTTTTTATTTTTTAACATTAGTTTTTAATCCAAGATTACACCACCACTCCACCCACAAATAGGAAAACCTGAAAAGTTAGCTTAAAATTACCATTTAAAAGTATCTTTATAATGCCTTTGTTCAGATCCTCATCTTACCATTGCTATTATTGAAAGCACCTAGAACCTCTTTTTGTTTTAATATGCATGGAAGCTTGATTTTTTTTTTTTTGGTAAGGCAATTGGGGTTAAGTGACTTGCCCAGGGTCACACAGCTAATGTCAAGTGTCTGAGGCTGGATTTGAACTCAGGTCCTCCTGAATCCAGGGCCAGTGCTCTATCCACTATGCCACCTAGCTGCCCCATGGAAGCTTGATTTTAACAAGACTTACATTTATAAAAATAATAGTCCTTCTCGAGTTGTATATGGCATGGGTAAGTCTACCCGCACACTTTTAGGAAGCATTCTCATTGGCTCCTCCTTAAGGTAATCCGTCCCTAAGGGGAATGGCCAATGGCAGTGCTCCCCAGGGTGTGCTAGCATATGACCAGACCACAATTAACCCATATACTCTTTTTTTTTTTTTTGCTGAGCAGTGAGGGTTAAGTAACTTTCCCAGGATCACACAGCTGGTAAGTGTCCAGTGTCTGAGGCCAGATTTGAACTCAGGTCATCCTGAATTCAGGGCCAATGCTCTATCCACTGCACCACCTAGCTGCCCCCTAACCCATATACTCTTTATACAGCTAAAGTGTTCCATATTTGTCTTCCAGAGGACTTCACTTAAAAGTTGTTTCATAAAGTTATATTTTACCAAGAGTCAGCCAATGACTAGAGCATAAATCTGTTTTTTTTTCCTGAAGAAAAGAACTAAAATCCATTAAAAATGAAGCAAATCAGAGGCTAGAAATGAGAAGTTGTTCAGAATATGGAGAATTCTTTTGTCAGTATACTAAGCATCAGTATCTGACCCAAAATAGTAATGTTTTTTTTTTGGCAGGGCAATGAAGGTTAAGTGACTTGCCCAGGGTCACACAGCTAGTAGGTGTCAAGTGTCTGAGGCCAAATCTGAATTCAGGTCCTCCTGAATCCAGGGCCATTCCTTTATCCACTGTGCCATCTAGCTGCCCCCATGCAACCAATGTGGAAGAAAAGAGAAAAAGGACAAAAAAATCCTTGCTGATTGCTCCTTGGGAAAATATCCATGGGTATACATCATCTTAACAAATCCAGGAGGTGTAGTTTTCAGGTGAGATCTGCCAGCTGATATTGGTTTCAGTAGAACATGCTGGGGGTGGGGAGGTTAAAGGACCCTTCATAGCTATTGATTTATGAAGAGATAGATAATAACCTCTTTTCTTTTTCTCCCCAAATAAGATTGTAGGGTTTAGATCCAGAAGAAAATTTGTTCAATCTTCTCACTTTACAAAATGAGAAAACAGAGGTCCAGGAAGGTGAAGAGACTCTCTAAAAGTACTTTTTTTCTGTTATCTAATAGCCTAATTACCCTTGTTTATATTTCCCTGCCATTCCCCCCTCCTATCTATTCTGTCTTGTTTTCCATAGCAGAGTAACACCAAAAGTATAAAGCTTATTACTTTAAAAAAATAGTTTAATCTGTTACTGTTATTTCTAGATTGTTTTACTTGTTATAATTAATGTGTTAACTTTCTGTATGTGTCCCCTAGGGCAATTTTGCAAAGGACATAATTTCAAAGATTGAAAAAGTAAATAAACGAATAGCTAGGAGTCAGGAGATTTGGTTTTGCTATTTCCAACTCTGCCACTGATTCTTCTGCGTATATTGAGCAAGTAGTCTAGACTTTCATTTCTATAACTTATTTCTCAGGAAACTGAGGCTGGTAATATTTTTCCTATACTTTAAAGGAAGAGATGAAGAAATATTGGTAATATTCCTATTTTTCAGAATAAAATGCCCTCTTTACGAATGTGTTCTGTAAATACTTTTTCATAAGATATTTCTATTTGAAAGGCAGTGTGATTTAGTGTAAGATGTCAGACACATGACCTACAGGCCATAAGCTGTTGACAACACCCTCAAATGCAGGCAAAACCAGATTAAAATGTAATTGGGACATATTTAACAAAATAAATGAAAATACAATAAAACATAGATAATGCTAATTTGTGGTTTTCTAAGTCAGTATGCAACTCTCTGGGATCCTTAATTACAGTTTGTTGTTGTTCAGTCATTTTTCAGTTGTGTCAGACTCTTTGTGACCTCATTTGGGATTTTCTTGGCAAAGGTACCAGAGTGGTTTGCCATTTCCTTTTCCAGATCATTTTACAGATGAGGTAACTGAGGCAAAGGGAGTTAAGTGACTTGCCCAGGGTCACACAGCTAATAAGTGTCTAAGGTGGGATTTGAATTCAGGAAGATAACTCTTTCTGACTTCAGGCCCCAAGGCCTATCCACTGGACCAGCTATCTGCCCTAAGTACTATTTAGTAGCCTCCATTTCCATTTGAATTTGACATCTCTGAGGTAGTAGATTAAAGTCCTCATACATTCTAGCTATGTGATCCTAGGGAGGTTGATTAGCCTCTCATTGCCCCAAGTCACTTCCTAAGGTTACAAATAGCTGAGCAATAGCCAATCTGAAGTGGTAGAGGAAGGTTCCATACCCAGGGGATCCTTACATTAATGACATTATAAGTTCAGTCATATTTCTACTAAACCCAGCCATATATAAAAATCACATATCATATATTTTATATGTATACATATTTATATGTGTGTGTTTATATCACACACATACACACACACACACACACACACACACACACACACACACACATATATATTAAGCATAGTGTTTGGAAGTAATGTTGGAAACATCCCATCAGGCGTTTATCTGCAATATGGTGTAGTAGTACTTACCTCACTGGAGGTGTTGCAAGGATAAAAGGTATATAATGTATTTGCAAGCTGCAAAGGGCTATATGTTAGATATTTTGTATCCCAGAAAAGATGAGTTGGCTCAAGGTTGTGAATGAAATAAGTTCTGTATATATTCCTCTTGGGATAAGTATGACTATTATCACAGGTGATTTTTTAAAAAATTATGATATCATAGAAATGAAATGTTTCTAGATATCATCAAGTGAGTTATTCAGATGTCCAGGAACTGTTACACTTTTGAATTACTCTTCAGAGAATCTTTATTTCTTTTCTTTTCTTTTTTTTTTTTTTTGGTGAGGCAATTGGGGTTAAGTGACTTGCCCAGGGTCACACAGCTAGTAAGTGTCAGTGTTCTGAGGCCAGATTTGAACTCAGGTACTCCTGACTCCAGGGCCGGTGCTCTATGCACTGTGCCACCTAGCTGCCCCCTGAGAATCTTTATTTCTTATTCTGTGAAGCAAATAGGGAAATGGACCAAAAGATTATTGTTGTTTAAATTTTCTGTAAAGGTTCCAAGAGATCAGAAGGACTAGGGAGGGAGAATGTTGGGGAAAGGCGAATGGACATTCTTTCTGGGAAAATCTCTGAGATCCATCAAGAGAGCACATGTAGAGACAAGTCCTCTTTCACTTCATGTTAACATATCTTAAGTCTAGTACAAAGGTGAAGATTTGGAATATAATCATGAATCTGTAGGAAGCATCAAATGAAGGGTTTTCTAGGACTTTAGTTTGTCAAGAGGATATCCGTCTCTGCATTAAAAGCTGACTGAAAGAAATCATCCTAAATACCACATACCTTTACCTGCTAAAATGAACACAGAATAGATTCTTTGTCAAACCTTCTCAATACTTGCCTTTTTCTTTCAGTTGAGCTGTTATATAAGGTTTGTTAAGCTAGATTCTTCCAGTGTCTAATCTATACTTAAGGAGTAGGCCTTTTGTGAATCAACTTTTAGAGAGCAGGGTTACTCATTTACTGTACAGAAGCACCTAAGAATGATATCTCCTTTGTAAATATTTTTTCCTGATCTGGAAAAGGGAACAGTAATTTCTGCTGACTAATGAACTCACTGAGCGAAATCATGCAAAGACTGAAGAAAGGATAAAGTTACTCTTTTTTTTTTTTTTAGTGAGGCAATTGGGGTTAAGTGACTTGCCCAGGGTCACACAGCTAGTAAGTGTTAAGTGTCTGAGGCCGGATTTGAACTTAGGTACTCCTGACTCCAGGGCTGGTGCTCTATCCACTGCGCCATCTTGCTGCCCCGTAAAGTTACTCTTAAGGAAAAGTTTTAATTTGCTATCCCAATGAGTTCTCCTGTGTCCTGGTAAAAGATATTCCCAACTTTTATAGGTCTCTGTTATAGTTCCCCTTATTTATAAAGACAAACACTGTCTCATTAATCTTTTGTTCCATTGTTGGGAAATCTTTTGTGACATGGTGGATGGAATGCTGATTTTGGAATGAAGATCTGGCTTGGAAATCAACCTCAAAGCTTAGTAGCTATGGGACTCTAAGCAAGTCATGATCCTCAAATTTTTTTTTTTATCTAGAATAAAAGGGATAGTAATATGTGCATGGAGTTTTTAAGAGAATCAAATGGGATATTGTATGCAAAGCACTTTGTAAAACTTAAAAGTCCTGTAGAAATGCAAGCTATCATCAATAATCAGCTTTGATGTGTTCATGCCCAGTTTTCCATGTACCAGTTTTGCCCAGTTTCAGAATGAGCTCTCATTATGAAACAGTGGAGAGAGAACTAGTTTTAGGGTAAAAAAAAAAATAAGTTCAAATACTGGTTCTTGCCCTTATACTTATATGACCTCAGGTAAACTACATAACCTTTCTTATCTATAAAATGATGGGACTAGACTAGGTGACCTAGTTCTAAATCGAGTTCCAGCTCTTAATTCACAGTCTTGTCTTGGCTTTCCCAGATGGATTTGGGTAGCAGGAAACATGATGTCTAGAATCTTGAAAAAATAATTTTCCTTCATGGTTGAAGTTAGGGCTAGGGCAAATTGATGATATGGAAAATTTCTCACTAATGGAAAAACCACCAATGCTTTAGTTGTAATAGCCACATCTCTCTTTTGTCCTGGTACCATCTCAACTCACTGGGTGCAGGAATCCATTGTCAGAAATGGGGATTTTTTTTTCTTGAGTATGAAGAATCAGACCAGTATAGTGCAATGTAGGCTAATCCCACAGCCTTCCTATTGCTGTCTTTCCCAAAGGTCTAAAGGAATTTAAGGTTTGGGGGCCATTTCTGGTATATCCCAAATAATAAAACAGTCAGTACTCATAGGTCATGTGAAAAAGTTCAAGCCTCCTTAGTCTATTCTTTTTTATCTTGGTGTCTGGGGGAAAAATGACCTTTTATCTTGCTTGTGCCCTTGATTCCATTGCCTCATAGATGCTCTGAGTATTTCTCTTTGATTATACCTTCTTGCGAATCTCCATTCTTTTTCCCTATTGACTACACATGTTCACAATTTTCCACTCTCTGTTGTTTAAATAATTACTATAGACACCAATTTTGGGTAAGCATATATTAATTTATCAATATTATACCAGTAAAGGATTGACCATGTCTCCCTAATTTCTCATAGTTTCAGGCTGTGTATAAGAGAAAGTAGGGAGAGAGGTTCAGCATGCCAATTAGTGCAAGCAGGAGAAAAACCCCAAAAGACCTATGTGGTTTCCCAGAGAGACAAGGGAGCCAGTGAGAGGGAGATAGAGACCATGTGATCTCAAAGATCTAGAAGACCCAGAAGACTTTTCATGGCATCTTCCAAGGGCTTTGATAGAGGTGTGTCATTACATTCATCAAAGCTAATTGGGTGATTATACATCAAAAAAATCTAATTGGTTAGCATTGTTCAACTCTATTGGTTGATATAACTTGAAGGTGGTCTACATTAAAATGAACTCTAGGGATGACATGGGGAAAAGAATGCAAAAACCCCTCACTCAAGTTGCTTAAGACAAAGTCCATTATCTAGGTGTGGTTTAATCCCATCAGTCATTCACCCATCTATACAAAAGAATCTATTTCCATTCCTTTTGTTCACTTGGTCTTGAGGTTTGATGAAGGTTCTCAAGGCAACTGGACTTTCTCAAATGGGGGAGGGGGTTAAATGACTGAGAAAGTGATCTCTGGGTCCCCCAAGTAATTAATTATTACTAATTATTTTCTTGGAGGCAGCTAGGTGGCGAAGTGGATAAAGCACTGGCCCTGGATTCAGGAGGACCTGAGTTCAAATCCAGCCTCAGACACTTGACACTTACTAGCTGTGTGACCCTGGGCAAGTCACTTAACCCTCATTGCCCTGCCGAAAAAATAAAAATAAAAGTGAATTAACTAATTATTTTCTCACAACTCGAAATTATTTCAGCCATGCCTTCAATCATCCTATATCTTTTTTCCTTTTCACAGTCAAAAGTCTTAGAAAAAAAATTTACACTTATATCCTTCACCTTCTTATCTTCTATTTACTTTTCATATTTGGAAGAAACTTCCCTTCCAGGGTACTAATATTCTCTCTTTTTAAAGAAATTATTTAGTATTTTATTTTCCCCCAATTACATGTAAAAATCATTTTTAACATTCATTCTTAAAATTTTGAGTTCCAAATTCTCTCCCTTCCCTTTCCCCCTCCCTCACATTGAGAAGGTAAGGAATTGGGGAGTTATGAAAAACATATTTCCATATTAGTCATGTTATAAAAGAAAACAGACCAAAAAAGAAAAAAAACACCCAAGAAAAGTAAAGTTTTTAAAAAGTATGCTTTAATCTGTATTCAGACTCCATCAGTTCTTTCTCTGGGGATGGATAGCATTTTTCATTATGCTGGGAATAGCTGTCATTTACAACTGATCATCTTACAATATTGCTATTACTGAGTACAGTGTTCTCCTGGTACTACTCATTTCACTTTGTATCAGTTCATGTAAGTCTTTTGAGGTTTTTCTGAAATCTGCCTGCTCATCATTTCTTATAGCTCAATAGTATTCCATCACAACCATATAACTAATATTCTGTTAATCGCTAAATCCAATCACTTGTTCTCAGTCTGCATCCTTCTTAACTTCTTCACAGTGTTTGCACTGTTGAATGCCTCTTTTTTCCAGATATTTTTTCTTCTTCCTGTCTTCTTTTTTTTGAATGTGTGTGATTTGACTATTTCCTGGTTCTGTGACTACCTACTTGATCACTCCTTATTAGCTTCATTTTGTTAGCTCATCACCCATGTCCTATTCCCTATTTGTGGGTATACCCTAGGGCTCTATCTAGGATTTTCCCTTCTTTCTCAGTGATTTCATTAGCTGCCATGTGTTCAACTATAATCTCCATGCAGATGACTCCAAAAGCTATACCTCATCTCTCCTCTCTCTCTTGAACTTTAGTCCTACATCATCAACTATTTGCTGGACATCTCTACCTAGAAGTGCCATAGCCACCTCAAACTCAACATAGAATTATACAATGACAGAATTTCAGAGTTGGGAGGGATCTCAGTGTCCTTTAGACTAATTCTTTTTATTTTTTTTTAGTGAGGCAATTGGGGTTAAGTGACTTGCCCAGGGTCACACAGCTAGTAAGTGTTAAGTGTCTAAGGCCGGATTTGAACTCAGGTACTCCTGACTCCAGGGCCGGTGCTCTATCCACTGCACCACCTAGCTGCCCCCCTTTAGCCTAATTCTTAACGTAATCTCACTCCAACATGCCCAAGAGGTTTTAAGGAATTAATCGTGATTTGGGGTTTCTATGACCCCTAGAAACCCCAAATCACGATTAATTCCTTACATTCCCCCTGAGCTTCGTTAGGAAACATGGTGTGTTTCCTTGATGAAGCAGTAAAAAATAACAGAATATCATAACCTATGCTAACAAACAATATGCTAATAACAATATAGGAAGGGGAGAAAGGGAAAATTTTGTTCAGAGGTGCAGTCCCTCATGGACTTGCACTTTGACAATGTCTATAGAGGGAAAGCCTCTACAGAAGATAAATATTACAGATGGTGTGTATAGTAACAGAAGGAAGAAACAAAAATGTCCATTTGAAGTCCTTGAAATCTTGTCTTTTTTGAGTGTTAAGATGCCATCAGGGAGTCTGGATTCTGGTCTGGATACTTTTACTTCTTTAGCTGTTAAACTGCTGGATTTCCACTAATCTTTAGTATAGCATTGTTAGTGATCAAATTAAACAGTGAGAGTTCTTCAAAATATAACCCATATAGAACAGATTTAAACTTGATACATACAGCATATTACAAGGTCATCTAGCCTCTGCTTTACATATCCAATGGCAATAGTGGGGGGGTGGGGAACCAGTTACATATGGGGCAGCCTATCTTGCCCAAAATGTAAGTCATTACTTTCACCCTGAAACCAACCCCTTAATTTAAGTTTCTTAAATATTTTTCAAGTCACCTAGATTCATGAACATAGATCTATAATCTTAGGAGCCTTCTCTTTACTCTCCATATTAATTTAGATTCTGTGTTACACTGATTATACTTCCACAACATCTCTTTCATTTGTCCCCTTCCCTCCACTCATCTGTCCATCATTGTAGTTCAGGATACCATTACCTTTAATAGTACTATTATAATATCCTCTTAATTGTTTTCCATGGCTCAAGGTTTTTCTCTCTTCAATCCAGTCCATCTAGAGTGATAATCCTATAGTGTAAAAACTCCCTTTGCAATACAGATTGTCAGCTGTTCTGCAATTTATAGTTTTAAAGTTACTGGGAGCACTAAGAGGTTAAGTTACTTGTCTAAGGTCATATAGCTATTAGGTGTCAGAAATAGGACTTAAACTGAGGGCTTTCTGAGTTCAAGCTCAGCTCTTTCCTAACTATGCCACCCATGGTTCCTGAAAAAATTCCTTGACCTAATTTTATCTGTGTGACCTTAGACAAATCTCTTCCCTAATTACACTTTAGTTTCTTCATTTATAAAATGAGGGAATTAGAGAAGAATGGAAAGATCTAAATGAACTGAAGCAGATGGAAATAAGCAGAATTATATGCGTGTATGTGTGTGTGTATATATATATATATATATAAAATCTATATCTATATTGGTATCTGACTCTGTTTCTCTATCTCTCTATATATAGAGAGACAAAGACAGAGACATATACATATATATGTGTGTGTGTATATATATATATATATATATATATATATATATATAGAGAGAGAGAGAGAGAGAGAGAGAGAGAGAGAGAGAGAGAGAGAGAGAGAAAGATAATAAGGTAATTGAAGATAATTTTTCAAAACTAGAATGCCATATGATGAAGATAACTAAGCTTGGCCCTGGTGAGGGGTTGAGGAAAATGTATCTTCCTCTCTTCTGTGCATTTTATGGGTATGGAAAATTTATTATACTCAGACTCAGTTGATGTGTTGGTTAGTTTTGTTTAACTGCTTTATTTTTTTTTGCTTTCCTTTTTTAACTTTGTTAGAAGGGATGACAAATGGGGAAGGAGAAGGAAATGGATATATAATAATATAATTAGTCTGCAATTGAGGTGACACAAAAAGAAATATAGATGTACGTGTATATATGATATATACATGTGTATATGTATATGTATCTCTACCTCTATCTCTATCTCTCTATCTTTATCATCTATCTATCTATCTATCTATCTATCTATCTATCTATCTATCTATCTATCTATCTATCTATCTGAATTGGGGATTTAGTTTAGATAATATCTATGTTCCTTCTAGCTCTAAATTAGCAATCCTGTGAAGCACTCTGCTTACTGTGTTCATGGCAAGGTACTATACTCTGGTCACTTTCTTTTCTCTCCAAATGTGTCCTTTCTCATTTTAAGGATTCTACATCAGCCAAAATGGAGTTTGGATCCTTGGACAGAATTGCTTTCCCAGCACTAACTATGTTCCTCAGTAGGCCAGATGCTATCTTTGAGTGGTATTTTCTGCTTCTCACCTTTGCCTAGACTTTCTGTCATTAACACCAAAATGATAGACTTCTAGGTCTTTACCACCAAAGGAGAGTTGGAATTATGCCAGTTAGGATTGCAGCTATTATACAAAAAACCCAAAACCAAACCCCACAACAACAACAAAAAAACCCTTTCACTTCCCTTTGGAAGAGGAGACCTGGCTTGAGACAGCCAGACAGATGTCAGATGGTAATGATTTTCAGTGACTGAAAAGTGAGGGGAAATTGTAACAGGTGACATAAAGGAGGAAAGATTCTGTATCATATTACAAATTCCCAGGAGCTGCCCCAGGCCACTGGATAGTCGTCATGTGAAGTGTTGGTATCTTAAAATTAGCATTTCCTCTGGCACAATGACTTGTCTTATCAGTCAGTCGAGTAATGTTTAATAAGCATTCACATGCTCATGGGGATACACTAAGCCTGTAGGAGAGTTCATCCAAATGACAGAGGGCCCTCCCACCAGCATTTATAATTAAATGCATGGAAAACAAAGATCTAAACATAAAGGGAGGCACTACATTTAAACACAAGAGAAGGAATTTGTTTTCAATTGATTGGCTATTGTGTGTTACATGTTGTGTATGTTATGTGCTATGTATGTTTATGTATTATGCGGAATGCATGTGTTACATGGTGTGTATGTGTCATGTGGTATGTATATGTGTGTTTGTGTGTTATGTGGTATGTATGTGTTAATTTATATTTATTTTGCTTATTGATTCTTTTGTGAGTGAAATCAATTTTTGAATCAATTGAGAGGGGAAAAAGAAAGGAAAATAGCTAGTGAAAGAGTTTAAAGAACCAAAGCAAGGAAACCATTTGCTTGAAAAACATTGCAGAACATGTGGTTTAGCATGCCGATAGTCTGAAAGCTATTCTGGGAGAGAGGAAAAAAAATCAAAGCATTGTTTTCCTCCTTAGTTAGGACTCTACCTAATCCTGACCATACCTCTTCCAGAACCTTAGGCTAAAAGGGACCAAAGAGGCCATGTAGTTCCACCTCCTCATTTTTTAGATGGGGGAAACTGAGGCCTAGAGAGGTTGTAGCTTGATTAGACAAAGTCACATTGGTAGTAAGAGGCAGAGCTTGGATTTAAACCCAAGTTCTCTGACTCTAGAATAAGTGTTCTTTTCAGAGTGTCCTGCCGCTTCCGCATTTATTCTAGAATTTGAGAAGCTGGTGGGGGTATATGATGGGGGTATATGACAGATGACTGGGGCTGTAGTGAGCAATGGGGTGAGAGAAGATTGTGGTACACTCTGCCTCCAGGAAAGCACAAGGCTGACAGTGTTTCTTGCCTCTTACCACTTCATAAAACTCCACTCCCAAGGGCTTGCACCTGTTGGTCCATTTCCTACCTCCCTTTAGTCTAGAGGGAGCTATTAGTACTGCTACCTAATAGCACATGTTAGAGAAGTCAGATAGTCTATTTGATTTTTCATATATACACACACATGCACATACATACACAATTCATACATACATACATATGTTAATTTCAAGTGCATTTTGCCAGGAATGAAAACAGTTTTAATCTGTTTTAGAAAACAGCTAATCAAACCACACTTTAAATCTCTTCACAAATTAAAATACTGGTTTTGGAGCCAACCTTTTAAATTCAATCTGGCAAGATTAACATCAGCTATTTCTTATTAAATATGTAGCAGACAAAGCGTAGCATGATGGTCCAGAAAAAAAAATGAAACTGGAACGAATTTCCTTACGCCAAAATCATAAACAACATCAACCATTTGAAAGAAACTGTAGACTGTTGGAATAACTTTAATTGCATTATGCCCTCTTTGTGGCCATGCATAATGAGAAAATACCATAAGCTAGAGTATTGTAGAGGAGAGGGCTCCAGGAGTTATCACTTACTTTGATGTCCTGGGGGCAACTGTGATTTCATAGGTGTGGATACTGCTTCCACTGGTATAGATCTCATCCTTGCTATAGTTAGTTGGTACATTGGATAGAGTGCTGGACTTGAAGTAAGGAAGACCTAAATTCCAATCTGGACTCAAACACCAGCTGTTTAATCATGGACAAGTCACTTCAGCTCTTTTGACCTGTTTCCTCAACTACAAATTGGGGATAATAATAGCAGCCACCTCCCATGATGTAAGGATTAAATGAAATATTTGTATACACATAGAAGGTGCTTAATAAATGCTAATTTCCTCCCTCCTTTTCTCCCTTCCTTCCTCCCTCCCTCCTTCCTTCCTTCCTTTCTGAAGTGTTATAAGTGGATTTTGAAAAAAATTGACAAAGCTTCTAATACTATTCTTGTGGAAAAAATGAAGTACATGAACTAGATTTGGTATTATTTAGGGTTCACATGCAAAGAGAAGTCATTAATGATTTGAAGTTAACTTGGAAGGAAGTCTCTAGGAAAATGCATCAGCTAACTTTGATTATCCTCTGGCTGCTAATTATATTTGTCAGTGCCACTGATAATGGCATATATGTCATACTTATTAAATTTGAAGATGCCACAATCTGGGAGGGATGGGTAATAGAATATTTGACTCAATAAAAAAGGAAAAATTAATATTACTGTGTATAAATGTAAAGCCCTATACATAGGTTAATAATCAACCTTATAAGTAGAAAATGGGAAAGGTGAGGCTAGCTAGGCATTTGTCAAAAAAGATTTCTGGGTTTAAGTGAATTGCAAGCTCAGTGTGGGTCAACAGGGTGACAGCCCTGAAAGCTAATGTAATTTTATATTGAGAGATATAAGGTATACAGAAAGTAAGTTATAGAGGCCCTATTTCAAACATAGCTTATTTTAGAGTCCAGACTCTTTTCATCGAATCACTAGTTTACAAATTGACAGTAGAGCTTCATTGCCAATTGTAGACCTCATCTAACCCTCTCTCTCTAGACAAATAAAATGAGGCTTTAAAATATGAAGCAGCTTGTCCAAATTCACACAGAAAACAGGCAGTAGCAGAGTTCGGGTGAGAACCCACATTTCTTGACTCCCAGTTCTGGATTCTTTCTACCAAATAACACACTCTGTACTACTAGCTGCATCATCTTTGACCAATATCTTTATTGTCCTCAGCCTCCGTTTCCTCATTTAATGAAACTTGCACTTATTAATACTTATTGTACATAGCTATTGTGAGGGTCAGAGGATATCATACTTTATAAAGATACTTTGCAAACTGTAAAGTGTTCTATAAATGCCATCTGTAATCCTCTCTCTGATCAAGCAAGGATCTCATCTTTTCGATGAAAGACCAATCCTATCAAGACATTAAAATGTGCATGGCATATTATATTTTCAGGATTCTTTATACTCATGAATTCATTGAGAATTATTTAGAGAGGGAGTATGGTCCAGTAAGTTTGTTGATAACCCTCTTAGTTTGCTGATCTGTAACTGGATACAATAGTTCTGACCTACCTCACACTATTCTTATAAGCAATAACTAATAAAACACAAGCCAAAAATCACGGTGCATATAAAGATGTTAAGCCTACACTAAATGATTTCACAAAGATTTCATTCTGGAGCTGCTATCAACCTTTCACTTTTCTAAAATAGCAATATCACTTTGAAATAATAATAATGATAAAAAACCAGAGAATTTTACAAAGCAAACAAGGGCAATGGAGGGGGTTATGATGGAATTGCAAACCAAAAACCTAAACTGAGCATGCAAGAAACCCCTTTTGAAAGATGAGCATGGGACCTGGGTAGCCAGGTGATTCTTAAGCACTTTGAAGGTATTCTTGGGTTATCTCAGAGTCAGACCATGAAGGGATATAAATGTCAAATTTAAGAGTTTATAGTTTATTCTAGAAGCTATAGAGAGTCATGTAGCTTCCTGAGTAAAAGAGTAAATGGTGATACTTACATTTTAGGAATGATAATTTGGTAACTATGTGTAAAATATAAAAAAAGAGGGGGATAGCCTAGGTTCAGAGAGGAAAATAAAGAGGCTATTGCATTATGTAGTCTAGGTGAAAGGTGATGATAATTTGTATATGGATTGTAGCTATGTAAAAAAGAGAGGAGATGATATTATGAAGGTCGAACTGATACAATTTGGCAACTGATTAGATATTAGGTATGTGTGTCAGAGAGAATTAGATGTTGAATATGACTGTGATGTTGCAAACATGAGTGACTGGAAGGATTGTATCCTCTTTGATAGAAAGAGGAAAATTAGTAGGAGGGGTAAGTTTACAGGGGAAGAGAATGAGTTCTGTTTTGGACATATTGCATTCAAAATGCTCTTCAATCTGTGCTTTCTATAGTGCGATCTGGATATAAGAATATATGACTATTAAATAACACAAGACATAGATGATCTTTTTTGAGCCATACAACTCTGTGAGGTGAGTGATTGTTATGCTTCTTTTACAAATAAGGAAACTGAGAAGTTAAAATTAAAGTGCCCATGGTTACACATCAAATAAGTTTCTGAGGTAGGATTTCAACCCATGTCTTCTTCACTTTGAGTAAAGCATACTTTGCACATCCCTACCCTGCTTCTCAATGAGCTAAGGTAGCCTTATTATTCCAGTAGTTGTAATCAATTCCAGTTGCCACATATTATGATGGATTGTGTCTAGAGGAGGGTGCCCAGGATAGTAAGGGTACTGGACACTGTCATAAAGATTAATTGAAGAAATTAGGAATGTTTAGCTAGGAGACCAGAACATTTAGGGGGAAGATGACCATTATCTTGAAGTGCTTAGTAGTGTTATATGAAAAATAATCTAGACTTGTATTGCTTAGCCCCAGAGAACATATCTAGGAATATTGTATTGCAGTTATAAAAGGTGAATTTCAGGCTGAATGTAAAGAAAACCATCCTAGCAATTAGAGTTATGTAAAAGTAAAATAAAACTACCTAAGTAGGTGGTGATTTTGCCATCAGTGGAAGTCTTCAAATGGAAACTGACTGACCACCTGTGCAGAATACAGTAATGAGATTGCTCCTTAGGTATGTGTTGGTCTAGATTGCCCTTTGGCCCCTTCCAGCTCAGAGATATTACAATCCTGTTATACAAGCTGTATTTATATTCTTCCTTTGCTCTTCGTGAATTCCTCTTTAAATTGCACTAGAATTCTGACTTATAAAACATGGTTCCTCAGGGCTTCAATCCAATCATTTTGTTCTTTGTCTCTTGAGTTTCTGCAACACTTTGTAAAAGATCAAAGGAACATTCACATAGTTTTATCAATGCATGTAAGGGGTTTGGGTTTGTAGTTCAAAGAAATGTTGTCTCCTTAAAAAAAAAAGAGGTGTGTCCTCGGGTGAGACATTGGTAAAGGGATCAACTATGACTGTCTTCTCATGGATCTAATTGCATTTTGAGTAGACAATAAAGAATGCCTTTCAACCTTGAAGGCTTGATGGATATATTGATGCTGGATGAATCCAACTTCAGGAATTAAAGAATAAAATAGAAATATTATAGGACTTATGCAAATTTGGTCCTATGCATTTAACCCAGTATCTTTCCTTGGGGTGAGGTAATTTGTCTTACCTGGCATGCTAGAAGCTCTAGGGCACTGAGCTTTGCTCTCATGACTGTTCATCTGATCACAACTGTTTGATCTCAGTTAGTTGCACTAGACCCCTTGTTGATGGAATATAAAAAAGAGATTTTGGAACTTCAAATATTAGTACAGGCTTAACCACCTATTAATGCTCATTAGTGACAAAAATGGAATTTGACTACCATGCTACTGAATGGACAAAAGCAATTCCCCATATCCCTAGCAGTAGTATTGTTATACTGTTTCTACCACACTTTAGAGTGAGCCTCAAATAGCCATGCTTTAATGTGATATTAAAAATCAGTGGCATTATCATAGTTCTTGACACTAATAAAATATAGTCTGTGAAAGTCTCTCAGATATTTATACAAAAAGATGGATTGAAATTTGTCATGTTATCTTCAGCACTTATGGAAGACTTTTTAAAATGTGAAACTATTATAAGTAGGGATTAATTAGGATAGTCCCTAAAATGGTGAAGTGGCAAGAGTACTCTACTTAGAAACATGAGACCTGAGTTCAAATTCCAGTTCTGTCAGTCACTTACTACCTGGTTGTCCTTGGGTTTAATCTCCATAGGCCTCAGTCTTTTTTATCTGATTAAGGAGAGGTGATGATCCCTCAGAGATGTTCTCTGAGGTCTATTCCATCTCTACATCTATGAGTATATGAAATTTGATGAACTTCTTAATCAATTTGATGAATTTAGAGGGTATAAGTATTCTTTGGGGGGGTTAGGAAGGCACCTTCTCATATAAAATATGGATTTGCATGTTGGTAATTTATGTAGAACACACAGAAAACTCCTAATTGGTTTTAAGTTATTGGGGCTGCCCTGAGACAATTGGCTGACTGGTACTGAGGAAGATGAGCTCTTGTCAAAGGTGCCACCTCCCTCCATGATCTGTATAGAAGACAGTCTGACAGACCAGCTCAGTCCCCTTTTTTATCTTCTTTATCTTTTCCCCTATTTAGAAAGCAGACCATTTTACAGTGGAACAAACTATAGTTACTCCCTTTAGGAATGGTAATAACTGCCTTGGAAGGGGAGCACATATGAGTTACATCTGATTACTCTCACCTTTCTGGGGCCAGGTCACAGATTAGATTCCCTCAGATTAGAGGAGATGGCAATAGCCTGGGCATAGATAGAGTTCCTGAAGAATATGGCAGAAGTAGGTATGATGTGCTGACTCATGTGACCTAAAAGGAGAGTTTATCATTCATGTATGAAAACCCCAACCTCTTGCTCCTGGTCCATGTGAATCTGTGGTCTTTACATTTAATGAATCAGTGTGGGACAGCTAGGTAGCACAGTGGATAAAGCACCAGCCCTGGATGCAGGAGTACCTGAGTTCAAATCTGGCCTCAGACACTTGACACTTACTAGCTGTGTGACCCTGGGCAAGTCACTTAATCCTCACTGACCTGCAAAAAATTTTAAAAAATAAAATAAAGTATTAGTGTACAAGTGGGGTGATTTTGATTTAATAGTATGGTTCATAAGTGTGAGGGTTTTTGACTCCCTAGATCTTTTGATCAAAGAATTTAGCTTTCTAGAAAGTGAATAGCTATCTATTTCTTGGGCAGCACCAGCCTTAAGAGTTGCCTCATGTGTGAGCTCCCAAATTCAATAGTTTGGGCATTGGATCTTGAGGAAAGAGAATGCTATTTCCTGACCATCATTGCCTCTTTTTTTGGGGGGCAGGGCAATGAGGGTTAAGTGACTTGCCCAAGGTCACACAGCTAGTAAGTGTCAGGTGTCTGAGGCTGGATTTGAACTCAGTTCCTTCTGAATCCAGGGCCGGTGTTTTATCCACTGTGCCACCTGGCTGCTCCCTCATCATTGTCTCTTAAAGAAAGAAAGCAAACATCCAGAGTTCCTGGAAAGCATCATTTTTAGAGAGCAAAACCTCAAAAAAAAAATGAGGAGGCAAGAGATATGACCCTTTTCATCCCCTTCTTTATCATGCAATTGCAATGCAAGGGGATTATTGATGAGCAACCACTAAAGGAGGGGTTCTTAAATTTTTTATGTGTAATAATCCCCTTTGGAAGTCTGGTGAAGCCTATAGGTGCCTTCTCAAAATAATGTTTTTAAATGTACAAACACATAAGAGTACAAAGGAAACTAATTCTGCTGAAATAGTTATCAAAATATTTTTTAAAAGTTCATGAATCTCAGGTTAAGAACCTGTGCCCTAAAGGATGTTTACCTTCTGGGCGGGTGTGTGTTTAAATGACAGAATAATATGAGGGGTCTTAAAGGAAACTTGTAGGACCCTGTGGGAAAGAGGGACTCACCAGAGTATCAGAGAGTTGTCCTGATGACCACTTTAAGATCTGTTCTTTTTGGAGGTGGCCTAATAGGCTCTTTGAGAGCCTTATATGTTTTGTTTGTTTGTTTGTTTGTTTGTTTTTGCTGGGCAATGGGGGTTAAGTGACTTGCCCAGGGTCACACAGCTAGTAAGTGTTAAGTGTCTGAGGCTGGATTTGAACTCAGGTACTCCTGAATCCAGGGCCAGCGTTTTAACCACTGCGCCATCTAGCTGCCCCTAGCCTTATATGTTTTTAATTAGCCAGAGACTTCAGGGAGGAAATGAGGTTTCAGAAAATATTTAAATCCCAATTCAAATGCTACCTCTTCCAAAAAGCCTTTGTTGATCTCTCTCCTTTTGGCAGCAATTCTTAGATTTTACATAGCACTTTGTCTTGGGATTCTCTGGTATGCTTATCATATTGTAGTTTATCGTGATGTCTATTTGTGTCTGTGGTGATGCCTTTGTTGCACCATCTTTTATTCCAATGATGTCAAGAACTGTGTTTTATTTAATCTTTTTATTTTGCCCAGCTCATACCGTAATGCCCTGCATACATTAGGCATTTAATAAACATTTATCAAATGCTTGTTTACCTGACCAAATGAAAGTTAGGGAAGTAATAGGGATTGGATCTATGACTTTAGTGGCATAAGGAACTCTGAAATGAGGAATTCTTTTTACTAATGCAGGTTGGTTCATTCTCTGCAACTTAAGAGTCTCAGAGAGTTGCCAGGAGCACAGACAGGTTGAGTGATTTGCTGAGGGTCACACAGCAAGGATGTGTTAGAGGCAGGACTATTACTAGAATTCACTAAATCAAAAAAGCCTGGAATTTTCTTGCTTGGAAACTGAGTGATTTGTTGGCATTTCCCATTATTTTGGGGGAATGAAGGACAGAATGGTTGGATGTGGAGAGATAATAAGATGCACTACCTCAGGAATTATAATCTTTTGTCTACTGGTAAACCAAAGCAAAGCCCTGATATTTCACATATATTGCTGAAGCAATAGTTAATGGATGCAGTATTTCTATCTAGCCAAAGAGGAAAAAATGCTGGAAGCCAAACATTCAGGTTCATCACAACCACATGAGATTGAAAACAAGAAAAAAAAAATCTCCATGACTATTGATATCTGGGGATAACAGATTTGATATCTATTACCATAGACAACAAAATATCTACATATATTATAGGAAAAAAACATGTAAACTTTCGGCAAGCAAATTTACTGACAGGAAATGCCTAGGCAGAAATGTATCCTAGTAAAAGGTGGCCAGGGGAAGCACTTTATTGAAAAAGATATTTTTAGTTCTTTAGAAGAAATAAAAATGTATATAATCCCAGTCTACTTCTGAAGTATCAGTCATCTTTCCTTGCTTTTATAAGTAAGAATCTTTTGAAGGTTGCTCTTGTTGTTTAAAAACTATATTTTCTATAACTTGACATTGTGAAAGTTTGTGAGGATTTTTTTGTTATTGAATTAAATTTTCTTTAAATATTAAAATCAGGCTTGAAATACTAGTAGTACTGGCTTCAGCAGGCTAATATATCCTGAAAGAAGGGCAAGAAACTTATTAGAAAAAATGTATCCACAATTCCTGCGTGAAATTGACAATATCCTGAACTATTAGAAATTGCTAATGTTGTATATTCTGTTTCCACAGGTGGGGTAGGGAATTCACAGGAAATAGTGAAACTAGAATCTTATTGTTTAGATACAATATTATTTGAATAGAATACATTTCAGCCCATGACTTTCTGGACTACTTGTAGACCTCCATCTCAATGACATTTCCAGCTCGCATCTAGTAATCCCTCTGCCCCTGTAGACCCTTTCCAGATTGGTGAATTCCTCTGAAACTTCCATTTGACGAAGTCCCTACACAAGCCATACCAACTTTCTACCTGGATCAGTCCATGATTCCTAGACTTCTTCCCTTCTTTATCATTCCCAGTAGCTTCCTCTCCCAACCCACCACCCCTTTCAGCTTTCTTTGAAGTTTTCTCTCTCATTTGAATGTAGTCACTTTGAGGAAAGAGACTATCTTTTTGCTTTTTTGTTTGGTTGTTTCTTTTTATTGATATTCCTGGTGCTTGTTGTTGTTGTTGTTTGTCCTTCATTCTTGAAGAGGACCATGACATCAGGGTGATGTCATGACTTTCAGTGAATTGGATTTAAGTAAGGGAGGTCTGTATAAGGTCATCAACCTCACTCTCTCATCCAGAGCCATCTGGGTCCAGAAGATATATATTGGGAAAACTGGAGATGGCCCTGGATGTTTAAGGAAATTGGTGTTAAGTGACTTACCCAGGTTCACACAGCTAGTGTCTGAGGTGAGATTTGACCTCAGGTCCTCCTCACTCCAGGGTCAGTGCTCTATCCATTGTACCACCTAGCTGCCCCTCCTGGTGTTTAGTTATACCCAGTGCACAGTAAGGATTTAATGCTCCATCTATCTATCTATCTATCTGTCTATCTATCTATCTATCTATCTATCTATCTATCAATCATCTATTGATCATCTATCTATCTAATATGATGGACTGGATTTTAAGCTTTTTGAGGACAGGCTTTTGTCCTTGCCCCAAATACCTAGTACTGGAGAGCCTTGCCTTTCTCAGAGTGTAGTTCTAGATATTCTTGTAAATAGGATAATGTATGAATATTTAACCATACTATTTTTGGGGGGTGGGGCAACAGGGGTTAAGTGACTTGCCCAGGGTCACACAGCTAGTGTTAAGTGTCTGAAGTCAAATTTGAACTCAGGTCCTCCTGAATCCAGGGCTGGTGCTTTATCCATTGTCTTATCTAGCTGCCCCCTAACCATACTATTAACAAATTAGATGGGAAAGGTAGGACTTCTTCAAGGGAAGGAGCATCATATGACAGTAGAAGTCTGACTCATTTCCAAGGACCCTCAATTATGTCCACACACTTATTGTCTCCTTCACATCATCTTTCTTTCCCTTTTTTCTATTTGCCTCCTACTTTCTCCTTCCCACCTGATCAAGGATGGAAATAAGGACAAGATACTTTGGCTAGATTATATGAAATGAACTGGAAAGACTTAGATTAATTTGCATTATAAACCTGGGCTGAACTGGGGGAATCTGAGTTTCAAAGCCCCCCGAACAAGTTTTGATATCTTAACTAAGATGTTGGCAACCTACATTCCAAAGTAAAGTAAGCATGAGGAATGGTTTTCCTTAGCTCTTTGGCTTCTTCTAGTATCATACAAAATGATGAAGTAGGCAATTGGTTTTTGGACCCCTCTCACTTCCTTTTCTGAAATTTTCTCTAATCTATTGTTTCTATAATCCTAGTCCCATCATGGGCAGCTAGGTGGTGCAGTAGATAGAATGCAGGGTCTTCAGGCAGGAAGACATCTTCTTCATTCAAATATGGCTTCAGGAACTTATTACCTGTGTGACACTGGACACTGTTTGCCTCAGTTTCCTCATCTATAAAATGAGCTGGAGAAGGAAATGGCAAACCACTTCAGTATTTTTGCCAAGAAAACCCCAAATGGGGTCATGGAGAGTTGGTTAGGACTGGAAAATGACTGAACAACAAAATTCCCATCCTCCTCCCACTGTCTCACTGACATCCCAGCCAGGCAAGCTATATACACAAATAATATGTATTTCAAAATGTTTCCCCAAATCTCTGCATGCCTTAGTCGAAATTTCCATTTTCTTTAAACTGTTGTTTTGATTTAAATAATTCATACTAAGATAGGAATGAATTATGAGATTGATTTCTTAAGGGTGAAGGGGGATTTGTATTTTGAAAGTAGAACTTGAAATCATCATTAGTAGAACATGCCAGGCAGAATTTTTAAAAGATAGCTTTTTTGAGTTCCCTATTCAGGCTGTTAAGGCATTTGTCCCTTCTTTTTCCTCAGTCCTCTCCCCTCACTATTTATTGCACTATGGAAAACATGGAATCACCATCTTAAGCCCCATCTAGCCATGTACTACTATCCATTCACACCTGCTCTCATGCCTCTTTGCCGAATAGCTATGGATTACATTGGCCTCAATAACTACAAGGACTCATTGTTAGGGAGAGCAGACTAGCACAGTGAACTGCAGATATAAAATACCATGAATTGAGAATCTAAGATTCAGGGTTTCTACTCTGCACAGCTTCTCCTAATTAATGTATAATAATTGAGGGGGCCCCACACATGTAAGTGAAGCCCACCTGTGGAGGATGCTGTCTTTATATGGCTTGAAGGGAGGCAGAATAGATATCTCTAGCCTCCTTCCCTCCACTCCCACCCTTCTCTAAAGGAGACTTTCATTCTTTCCAGGAGGGGAAACCAGAGGTTGGGGCCAGAAGATACCACTCTCCTCTCCTTAGAGAAAGAAGATACTGGACTCAAAAAATATTTGTCTGTTCTCTTAAATATTGTTCATCCAGGGAATATGATTGGGTTTTATCTAACTCTTGATCACATTGTAATTTTGGGGGGAAGGGAGTCTCCAAGCTTTATAGACAAGGCTTGATCCCTTTCCCACTAAATACCAGTTTCACAGTGAACATGCAGAAATATCAAAGAAACCTATTTATACAAATCAGTAGCAAATGAGAAACTAGAGAAGCAATTTGAAATTGGGTTGGCCTCTTCCATCTTCTCTCTTGAGCTTCAATGCTTGAAGAAAACTTGAAGGTTGACCCTTCACCAAAGGAAGAACTGCTGAGAATGGAAGCTGTCTGCCTCTTGTCAACTCTCTGATACTTTTCACAAAGGATAAGGCTTTCATCTCCACCAAGATGGAGAGAATCCCTTATCAGTGGGTTTTGGGAAAGGAGTTACAAGGTCAAATAAAGAATGCTAATATGGTAACATGTATTCAATTCACACTATTGAAGTTATAAGTATGGAAGATATGGTAACTGGTTCCAGCCCAATGCAAACATGTAGCAGGAATTCAAATACTATGACTATTCAATGGGATTCAATTTTTGTAAGAATTATGACAACCTATATGGGGATCTTTTAGGTTTATAGTCCTAGACTTTCCCAATAATTTATCTTTAGTGGGGAGATAATGTGATGTAATGGGAAAAAATACTGCATTTGTAGTCAGAAAATCAAGGTTCATGTCCTAACTCCAATATTTTCTAGTCGTGTAATTATAAGCAAGTTATCTAATCTCTCTGCCCTTAGTTTCCATATCTGCCAGATGGGGATAATGGTATTGTACTTCTTACCTCACATAACTGCTGTGGAGAAAGTGTTTTGTAAACTGTACAATGCTAAACAAGTGTGAATTACTTTATTATCTCCCAGAGGCCCTTCCCTCTAAGCTGTGAAATCCACTGTCAACATGATTCCTTGGAATAAGTCAGGAAGTCTTTTGAAAACATCATGCATTTTTATATCATGGAATTGTACATGTAGCAACATCAGTGAATATATCTCTTGTTCATGGCATACAGTGGAATGCATAATGTTTTCTGGAATAGAAAAAGAAAATCACATACCTGGGAGAATCATATGGCTTGATATGTGTCACAATAGTTTACACTGCTGTGCATTTAGCATGGAGAGATTTAGAGAAAGGCAAAATATACAATTTAATTACAATTGCTGCAATGAAATCCAAGTTGATCTAGCTTCTCCCACATGAGTAGACCACAATTTTAAGCTTGGCATCGCCTGAAAGCTTGAGGAATGTACTTCCAGTAATTGCCAGGCCGCTTCATTGTTCCTATGTATACATAAACACTAGGCCGTGCTCATAGTGGTCATGCTTGAACTGCTATCTGAAATTCACTTGTGCTATAAGGATTGACTAATCTTGTTCCTTCTGACAGCAGTTTCCATTGACTGTATTAGCTTTATTTCACTGCAGGGGCATGTAACTCTACTTAGAAAGGCAAAGAGAAATCTGCTAAGAGGACCAGACATGCTTTGCAAGACACTGACCAAACCACTCCCAAAAGAAACTATATCACTGCAATAGGCAGGGTTCTTTGTCTCAGGAGAAAATGTTGGTTTCTACAAGACCTAGTTGTACAAGGCATGATTTGGCCTTGACTTATATATAGGTTAAATGGAGAAGGTTATAAACCAATGAGTCAGGGGGAGATAGTCTCTTGCAACAGAACAACTATTGCAAAAGTTTGTTAGATGCCCTGTTACTCATTCATTCTCTCCATAACTTGATATTCCTGACCTTCATTCCTTCCCTGTTATTATCTTCAGATGTTATCTGTCCAGAGCAACTTGTAATCCATGAATTTCCAAGACCAGGTCTCAGCCTGCTCCATTCTATTGTCTTTCTATCCTGTATGTGGGCTCTCATCACCTTCAAAGGGCATTTTGATAACAGGAGAGAGTTACTATATAGGCACAGCTCCTAATTTATAGCCATGATTCTTTAATGAAAATTATTTCAGCAAAGGTTATATTATATGTATTTATCTGATAGGGCTTGAAGAATTTTATTTCAGACAATGTACAATAGGTACTATATTCCCACCCAGTTCCAATTTATTTTACATATCTCCTGTATTTCTTATTAGATTGTGAGTTCCCTGAGAGCAGGGACTGGCTTTTTTGTTGTTGTTACTGGCTTTTTTGAATTTTCAGTATTTAACATAGTAGGCACTTAAAAAATGTTCTTGAGCCTGATTTTCCCCTCAAGTGAATCAGGTATTAAAACTTGGCTCGGCGGCAGCTATATAGTGCAGTGGATAAAGCACTGGCCCTGGATTCAGGAGGACCTGAGTTCAAATTCAGCCTCAGACACTTGACACTTACTAGCTGTGTGACCTTGGGCAAGTCACTTAACCTTCATTGCCCTGCAAAAAAAAGAAAAAGAAAAGAAAACTTAGCAAATCTTCATGGAGGATGAGATTTATGAAGAACTCATTGTTAATCCATTTTAATTATGATCATGGAACCATTATTATGAAGAATACTGTTTTTTCAGTTAGAAAATCTGGTTCAAGGTTCAAGTCCTTTCTCTGATACTTATAAGCTTTGTGACCCTGGGCAAATAATTGTCTAACCTTTGAATCCTCACATACACAATGGTAATAATACTTTTGTTCAAGAAATTTCTACAGCATGTTGGTAAATCCCCTTTGGTGACCTCATGGGAGGACATAGATAAGCCACACTAGGTACTGGCGTGGAAGGATTATGATTTGAGTTTTGAAGGAAAGACTAACATTGATGAGATAAAAGATCATGGAAATATCTAAGAATTCATTCCATCCAGAATGTCTTCTCACTAATATTTAGATTAGTTGTGCAATTCTCACATATTTTTATCATACAGATAATTCCTTTGTTCCACAAAATGGTTGAGGATTAATAACAATAAAACAATCATTTTATATAGTAAATTTGATATTCATCAAGTATTTTCCTCACAGAAATGCTACGAGATAGCTAGTACAAGTATTACTTAAATATTCAAATGATCTGTGATCTCATTGTCTAGGGTATTCTTTCAGATTCTAACCCATTCTTTCCTGTGTATCCCAGGTGACTAGTCCTTGTCCTACCAAATATTTTCTGGGAGTAGAGATGGGAGAGAGGCCCATCAATATTCTTGGAGTCTTCCCCGAATAAAAGTACTTTTGTTACCATTTTAATAACTTATGATCTAAGAGCAGGGCTGAGGTAGGTATAGAAATAGCTATAATAATAATTGCAAAATTACCCCTGAATTATAAAAAGAGCATCAGTGAAGCCAAACAGTTTTATGAGAGTAAGGGAATCATAGGATTTAGAGCTGAAAGAAACCTTAGAGTTGTATTCTAAGCTCTTGATTTTACAGATGAGGATATTGTGTCATTTGAAATATTTGGGGGAAGCCTGTCTCTGTTCTAAGTTATTGGGGAACTTAGCTAGAGTTTCTAATATATTGCTACTTTTAAATTAGAGACTATTGCACCAGTTTTTGTCATTAAGCATTTATTAATCATATTAAATGTTAGTAAAGAGAGAGAGCACATGGCTCAGAATTAGAGTTCAGAAGCCCCACATTACCTAGATGGAGAGGAGAGTGAAAGGAGACCTGTGGCTGCCTCCTCCAGCATCCCAGGCCAAAGAGCAAGAGCAAACTTCTTGCAGACCCGAGAAGAGCAGGCCCTTACACACTGTTCCAAGTTAATTGGCTAGTATCATTCAAATTTATTGGTTTACTGGACATGAGGGTGGTCCATATTAAAATGAGAAGTACATTCTGAGGTCAGAATCCAGAGGATAGGCCCTCTGAGGAGAAAAGCCTTTCAGGTAGCTGTGGTTTTAATTTCTATTGTCTACTGATTTCCAACTTTAAGGACTCTGGGCTGGCCTTGAAAGAGATCAGACAAGACCCCTGAGCTAAGCCCTTGAGTGGAGGGGCGGGGGAGTCCCTGTGTCTCTCAAAACCCATTATTAATAATTATTTTCTCAATATTAAGTCATGGCAAAATTAACCAATTTCTCCCAGCTCATGTAGAGAGTAAGGAGTAGAGCTGGGAATTTAATTCCATTCTTCTGACTTCAGATCTAGACTTCTTTCCACTACATCAATTGATCTTTGAGCTGGGGACAAAGAAGAAGACTTCATGGAGGACCCATTTGAACTGGCACCAGCTTCTTGAAAAGAAGCTGAAATCTGTAGAAGATGGAATAGGCCAAGGAATAGCTACTAGTCAGGTTCTGAGTGTCCAATTTCTATTAATGGAACCATTCCTTGTCACTTAGGCTCAAAAACTTAGAATCAGTCTTGACTCTTCCCTTCCTACCTCCTCATTACCAAGTCTTCTCAATTCTATTTCCATAATGTAAGATTTTCTTTTGAGCTCCATCTTTTCAACTTTCTAGTTGTGTAAACAAGTCACTCAAACTTTCTGAGCCTCAGTTTTTTCACCTATAAAATGGTGATAATAGTACTTATACTACTTACCTCATGGGATAGTTGTCAAAGTAACGTATGCAACATGTTAAAAAAATGTAAGCCATTATTTTTGCCATTCCATCACTACCAACTATTGTCTTGACTCATAACAAGTCAATCAGTATTTATTGTTTTGTTTTGTTTTTGTTTTTGTTTTTGTTTTTTGCAGCGAAATGAGGGTTAAGTGATTTGCCCAGAGTCACACAGCTAGTAAGTGTCAAGTGTCTGAGGCCTGATTTGAACTCAGAACCTCCTGAATCTAGGGCCGGTGCTTTATCTACTGTGCCACCTAGCTGCTCATCAACTAATATTTATTAAGCACATACTATGTGCCTGGTACTCTGCTAAGTACTAGAGGCATTGTGTTTAACTAAATTCTTGGTCTGTAATCTCTCTTCTTTTCAACTTCTAGACACTACTTACCCAGTTCATTTTCCTAATGTACAAGTCTAATCACTACTCATCTGATTGAAATCCTTCACTCACTTCAAATAAAGCCCCAAATCCATTTTATGGTTTTCAAAGCCTTTCATAATCTATCTGCAATGTACTTTTTTCATAACTTGTTTCTTCAGAAATTTCTTTTTATAGTCACTAATTTTTTTCTATATAGTCCTGATTTTGTCACTAATTCTAGTAACATCATCATAGTTTTACCAATTATCCATTTGAACATCCACAGTTTGCAGAAGAGAAAATTGAGGACCAGAGAGATTAAGTGAATTGCCTGAGGTCACACATTGTAGTAAGCTTCCAGACAGGATTCAAACCTAAGTCATCTGACTTCATATTCAGTGTTCTTTTTTTCATATTTCTTTCTTCAGTTAGTCAATAACCACAGTGTTTCTATATGCTTGGGGACATTTCTAAACTTCCTATGCTTTGTTTTCCTCAATTTAAAAGGTTCGGAATAAAGCAGTAGTATCAAACTCAAATAGAAATGCCACCCCACCAAGTGTACAAAGGATCCCTGTACATTGCATATTCACTTAGAACACCATACATTAAGATTATCTATGATTTATTATATATTTCTTTTTGTTTATTATTTCCCAATTACATTGTAGTGTGGTTTGAGTCCCAGATAGGTAGGAGATAGTATGTGGCTGTGGGCCAAATGTTTGATACCTTTGGAGCAGGGTATCACTATGGTTCCTTCCAAGTTTAAACTGCTTTGATTTTATGATCTTCAAATTTTACTTTCAAATGATCTTCACATTTTTGCTCTCAATGTCGCCCATCAAAAACGTTCATAAGTGCAATCAGGAGCTGCATCAGAAAGAAAACAATTAAATTATTTCCACCTATAGACAGACATTTATTACATTTGTTATACCATGACTTGAATAATGGTAATATATTTTTTAAAATCCCAACTTTTCCTTCCATTCCATACTATGAAGTAAAATGAAAAGAACATTTTACCCAGAGAGAGAACTCCTGAGTTTGAATCTTGGCTCTGCTACTTACTATTCTATGTCACTGGGCAAGTCACATCATCTCTTGAGACTTTGTTTCCCATTTATAAAATGAAGAAAGCTTACTAGAATTCCTCTAAAGGCTTTCCCCCATCTAAGTTTACAATCTGACTTATTTATATTATTTAAGATTCTTTGTTAATCTGAATTGTTGTGTAGAAACCAGGACAAATTTTACTTTATTTAACATATGTCTTTTTTATGCCATTAAAACCTTGTTCTTGGATGGAAGTCATGTGAATTTATTTAATGCCGAAGTTGCATAACTTTAAAGCTTTTTTTAAAACCCCATATTAATTAATATTGGACTAATTTACCTTTTTCTCTTCTATTAATGCTGAGCAAAAGTTTAGCTTAGGTATTAAAGAAAACTGATCCGTTTGAATCACCTAAAGGAAAGTTTGACTAATAGATTAGGAAGCATGGTTTTGCCTTCAGAGATAATTTTTAAAAAATGAAAAACAAAGAATTGGCTCTGACAAAAATAACATTAGAGATACCATGGAGAAAATGAAGACACTCTTTAGGTCTCTTCTTTCCTCATGTTTAAGGAAAATATTTTTGCAAAGAAAAAAGAGCAATATTGGGAGAAAAAAACCCACAACTCTGATAAAGAAGCCATCCAACAGTTAAGCTGACACTCCATACACAGAGAAAACAATTTCCATGCATATTATCAAAAATGTGTTCAATCAACTAACATTGATATAACTTCAAGCAATTAGGAGAACGCTAATAATGATATGAGTCTTCAGCTGTAAATAATTATGCTGCCTTAAGGCGATGCTTTAATTCTTGGCTTGCTGTATCTATAAACAATAATCAAACTGCAAAGCAAGTTGTGTTGTTTTTGTTCACAGTTTGTGAAATGATTTTTCTACCCTACAGTGATGCTGATGGCTATTTTGACCTTCAAGAACTCCGGCCTGTGCGGCTAAGAGCTAATGTGTACTTGCATCGATCTGGGTTAGAGGCACCCAGCAGGTTACAGGGCCTGTTCTTCATGAGTACAAAAGCTGCTCTCGTCAATCAGTGTGGGTTGTGAAAAGGGGGCTTGCTGCTGTGACTCAATAAATGGGGACATTAGGAGGAAATGTTATAATTGCTGCTACCCACATCTTGTTAATGAGTAATGTACAGTTAGACTCCATGCAATTGCAGCTAAACTGTTTATACAATTTATTCTTATGTTGCAACTAACATTTAACATAATGAAGGATCATAATTGCAGCCATTAAAGTCAAGATTAAGATTTGTTTAATTAGAATTAAGAAAATGTAAAATAGAAAACTACTTTGAAAATGTTGGGTATATGGGATGGATTCAGCGGTATGCAGGAAAAAAAATAACCTTGCAGGGTGCTAGTAGCAGGCATTTGTGTACATAAAATAGTTGGCTGGAGGTCTTTTCTTAGGATTTTTAAAGCTAAAGTCAAAACTATGAAGGAAGTAAAACATTAATTTGGCTTCCCAGAAGTGGTGTATGTGTATGTATGTGTGTATGTGTATACGTATACACATATACATATGTATATATTATGTATGTTCTTGTGTGTGTGTGTGTGTGTGTGTGTGTGTTTATGTGTAGAATAGCATTAGGGTTCATGATGTGAGAATTATAGCTTTTGGACTTCCAGATTTGTTGTTTTTGTTGTGGAGTCCTTTTCACTTGTGCCCAACTCTTCGTGACCCTGTTTGGGGTTTTCTTGGCAAGGATACTGAGTGGTTTGCCATTTCCTTCTCCAGCTCATTTTACAATTGAGGAAATTGAGGCAAACAGGGTTAAGTGACTTGCCCAGGGTCACATAGCAAGGGAGTGTCTGAGGCCAGATTTGAACTCAAGAAGATGAGTCTTTCTCCCTGTTCTATTCACAGCACCACCTAGATGCTTTATTTTAAATGTAAACCAAAAACAATACCTTAGAAGAAATAATTCATTTTACTATTCATGGAAACTCTCATACCCCACGGACCATGGAATTGATGATGGGGTAGGAATGGGATGAGGAATAACAGGCTGCCTGAGTTTTTATAATATACGTCATAATTTAACGTCACAAAATGGACATAACCAGATCTCAATTTTAATTGTGCTTATTTTCAAACTTCAGTTGTTTATAATACTGTGGTTTTTAAAAGGACTTGGCAATTGTGTGGGGGGACCACAAAAACGTGGTTAATGAAATCTTTGCAGGACTATGACTTGTCACAATTCAGAGTGTGAAATTATTTGAAGGAAATCATAGATATTTTCACCTGGCCCCCAGAATGTTTTGGTTCAGGGTGGGGACTAGAATCCAGAGAAGACAGGAGCCTGGGGTGAGAGAAGTGGGACTCAGAAGTCAATTAGCTGTTTAAGTTTTAGAGGCATTACAAAATATAGATTTTACTGCCTACGATAGTAAAAGTTTTCAGACCACTAAAAGTTTGTCAGGTCCATGGACAAACTCTTGGGGAACCCCATCCTAGAGGAATGAGCACAGGTTGTGACTTTGGAGACTTGAATTCAGGCTTCACCATTAATTAACCGTGACCTCTCTGAGTTTTGGTTTCCTCATTTGTTAGGAAAGGGTAAATATACCTGCCCTAATGCCTCACAGGAGCTTGTGAGTTTCACAAGGAATAATAATGTAGGTGAAAGAATTTTGCAAATTAGGCGTTATGCAAATGGTGGCTAGGATCATTTTGATCTTAGCAGTTGACTCACTTTGATTATATTGTCTACTGATGGTAAGTTACAAACTGAAAAATGACAAAGAAGGGAGTAAAGGCCTGGTTGCTGTCTCTCAGATGAAGTGCAAGGTCTCCTTTTATGATTCCCTGTCTACATTATGACCTTTCCCATCCATACCCCCCTCACAGCATGCTGAATTTGTTCTTCATATAAAATAAGTAATAAGTTACATGAAATAGTTGATCCTGATACACAGTCATCCAAAATGATCTCAATGTACCATTAACATTGAAATGTTCAGTGCTAATTATCTAAAAAGGAGAAGATATTAAAATTCTAATAGAATAGGAAGCCAGTGATACTTTGGTTTTGGTTGCATTGTAAAAACCAGAATTGTCACCCCCCACCCCCCACCCCAAAATCTATTATCTGATTGGCTTGAGGTTTCAGGTTGGTGCACTGTTGTTGATATCATAATCTTGGCTTATGGTAGAAATTAGAAATTCAAAAGGACAGATTTCTCAGTGTTTACTTGAAGCCTTGTTAGAAAAACCCAAGCTTCTTATCCTGTAGGAATGCTTAAAAATGTTAGTCTAGGCTTTGAGGAGAGGCCAAATGAATTTCCTAGGAGGAGTATGAACTCGTTATACCATATAACACACATTAATTGCCATATTTCCCATATGATATTTCTAAAATAAGCACATTACATTTGATAATGGATTAATTGGTATCAGTCAAGAAACTAGACACTACCCTAAGTACCTCCCTAAGTGAAGGGATAGGTGGAGTAGAAAGATAAAGGGAAAATTAATGATGCTTTAAGATTATGGTAATCTCTGTGATTAGAACCCTAATCTATGAGATGAGGAAAGCTCTCTGGAGACTTCAGATGTCAAGATTTTATTTACACTTAAGCCAGGCCTATGCTGATGTACTTGTCACAAGAACTACCTGGGTGATTGAAATACCTCCAAACTTGGAGGGGTATGTGTGTGTGTGTTTAAAAACTTCATTTCTCCTTTTTGCTTTGCTGGTGGAGATAAGAGAACATAATGTGCCACCATGCCCAGAATGGCTTATGGACTCTTGAAAGAAGAGGAGCCTGGATCTGCTTCTGCTTTTCTTCTCTTTCCTATTGGTGGCCCAGGAAAGCCCTGGACCTTCCTCTTGGCCTTGCTCCCTGACCTGGCTCTGTTCTGACCTGAATTAAGCAGCGAAAACTTGACTTTGAAATGGTTTTGTTTCTTCCCCTTTCTCCTTTCCCCTCTCCTCTTTTCTACTCTCTCCCTTTCTCTTTCACCCCCCTACTCTTTTCACTCCTTCCTCTCCCCTCCTCTATCTTTCCATCTCCCTTTTTTCTTCCTTTCCCCCGCATGCTTCCTCCTGTCTCCTGCATTTTCCTCCTTTCTCGTCCCCCTTCTCCCTCTCCCTTCTTCCTCTTTCTCTTATTTTTCCCTTCCTTTCCTCACTTCCTGCTTCTTCCTGCTTTCTGCCCCTTCCATTCTTTTTTATCCCCATGGATACAGTCCAGAAAAGTCCAACTGAACCTAGTAGAGGTAATTCTGACCATCCTCTTTGTAGAAATTATTGCATGCTAGGGGGCAGCTAAGTGGTGCAGTGGATAAAACACTGGCCCTGGATTCAGGAGGACCTGAGTTCAAATCAGGCCTTCAGACACTTGACACTTACTAGCTGTGTGACCGTGAGCAAGTCACTTAACCCTCATTGTCCCAGAAAAAAAAAATTATTGCATGCTTTATATTTTTAAGATTCTTTTCAATGAGCTTCTGCAGAGTACCTACATTTAAAGTACAATGACAGTAAATATAACTCCATTCTCTGGGGTTGTTGTCGTTTAGTCCTGTCTGACTTTCTGTGACCTCATTGGGTTTTATTCGCAAAGAAGCAGGAGTGGTTTGCCATTTCCTCCTTCAGCTCATTTTACAGATGAGCCAATGGAGACAAACAGGATTAAGTGACTTGCCTAGGGTCACACGGCTAGAAAATATCTGAGGCCAGATTTGAACTAAAAATGATGAGTCTCTGTGACTCCAGGTCCAATACTCTATCCACCTAGGTGGCAGGCTCAAGACTTAGTTCAGTTCCTATGTAGCATTAATTGCACTGAGTTCATGTTCAAAGGTGATACTTCTGTCAGATGAGTCCTAGTTTCAGATGTCTTGAATGTTACTCCGGAAAATTACTCTTTGCTCCTCATGGCGACCAGTCAGAGATCTCTGAACTGCCAGGCACTCTCCAGACCTCTTGAACTCATGAGTCCAAGGTCATGGAGATTCCATTAGCTTTACCTAGAATCAAAACAACAAACACAGGAATGAATGACTGAGGCCCTTCCTAGGGGTCACACAACTTCAGGCCCTTTCAGCATCATCTTTCATCAGACACTAGGAGTGAAGGAGTCACCAAGTGAGGCCAAGAACAAATGAGGCAAAAGAGGGAGCGGCTGAAGGTGAGAGGACATTTTGAATGTCTCCACAGCCAATCAGAGAACCTCCTTCTCAACATGTAATCAATTGCCCATAACCATTTACAGAATATACACAGATGCCCTAATGCCTCTCCAGGGTCCTTCCCTTACACATTTTTCTAACTCCCAGAAGCAAGTACCCTATCCTTTCCACATGGAGAGATGCTGTCCCCAATTCTCTACAATCCCTCTTGCCCCCCACCATGATATATTGAAAGCATTTTGTAAACTTTAAAGCTATTGTTGTTTTCATTGTTATTGTTATTCTTCCTCATGGGAACTAATCACAACCATCCAAGATTTCATTCTTAAGTACCACCCATCCTTTGAAACCTCACTATTTTCATGTTTCAAACCATGCCATCTTAATAGTAGAAGATCCAGATTCATGAGATACAATGTGAGTATGAATACCCATATTCATAGAGGTGATAATCATCTTATTATCATGTGATATGTTTATTCATCATTTAATTTACATGTTCTCTGTTCAACCTAGCTGCAATGTGCAGGGGCTAACTGGAAACTTCTAAGATCATGTATTGTTTAATAACAGACTTAGAATTGGAGAGACTCTAGAAGTCACCTACTCCACATACCTGATTTTATAAGTGATGAAACTGATGGAACAGTCGGAAGAAAAAAAAAAGGCCCATACAGAGAAGTCATGTGACTTGCCTGGGGTCATCTAGGTATTGGAGGAGCTGAGACAGAATCAGATTGAGTTCTTGGAAACTAAATTCTTCAGTCTTTCCCCTGGAGCTCATGGCACCTGTGATTTGTGTCCTGATATGAACACATACAGGTAGAGTGGAATAGAAGCTCTTTGAGGAAAGGAACTGATTTGTTTGTGGTATTTTTGTCCCCAGTGACTCGCACATGGTAAGTACATACTAATATATGCTTTCTGGTTGCTTGTAATAAATAGTGATCTACATGCTTAGGAAGAAGTTGTAGAAGTTCTAGAGAAAGCAGACCATCAGTAATTCATAGAAAGGGTCAAGGTATCTTATTGAGTTGTGTTTGTTTCTAAGATGGATATGGATCAGGTATGGGTCATAATGGAACATTGTAGCAAGTGTGTCACATGAAACATTAGAATTTGAAAGAATTGCTCATAGAAGCACACTCATATCATATATAGTAAAGCTAAAGACTGAATTCTGGGTAATGTCCAGATTAAGGAAACAGGAATTAGTAAGTTCATGTATTACAATTCTCTTTGGCTTTCTATTCTAAAAACTAATGGTTTAAAGGCCCCTGTCTTCATTCGAATATTAAGAACATGAAGATGTTTAATTGTCACATGTTTCTTATTAATATGCACATTTAAAAGATAGGATGCTTTAAAATCAAAATAAAATTTATAGCATTTTTATAAAGGACTTTAGATATAGTCCACCTCTTCTCCCTATACAGTTAAGGAAACTGAAACAATTTAATGACTTGCCCAAAGTCACAAAGCTAGTTAATAGAGGAATGGTAACTATAACTCAAATCTTATGACTGACTCCTTGTTCAGTGCTCTTTATATAGCAGTCTGTTTTTTTTTCTTATGCTTCTTATATCTTCTGGAAAACAACGAGCAAGACCTTAGTAAGGAGAAAGGTACTAACTCAAAATTTTCTACATCTATAAAACATTCCTGAAAGTGAGGAGGGAACAGAATTCTAGTGAGAATTAAATAGGATAAGAGTCTGGGCCCATATTTTATTGTTGAAATTTCCTTTCTGGGGGCAACTAGGTGGCATAGCAGATAAAGTACTGGCCCTGGATTCAGGAGGACTTAAGTTCAAATTTGGCCTCAGACACTTGACACTTACTAGCTGTGTGACTCTGGGCAAGTCACTTAACCCTCGTTGCCCCACAAAGAAAAAAAAAAAAGAAAAAAATAGGAAAAAAGATATTTCCTCTTTTCTCTTCCTTTCAAGTAATTTAGTTTCCCTTCCTTCCTTCCTTCCTTCCTTCCTTCCTTCCTTCCTTCCTTCCTTCCTTCCTTCCTTCCTTCCTTCCTTCCTTCCTTCCTTCCTTCCTTCCTTCCTTCCTTCCTTCCTTCCTTCCTTCCTTCCTTCCTTCCTTCCTTCCTTCCTTCCTCCCTCCCTCCCTCCCTCCCTGCCTCCCTGCCTGCCCGCCTGCCCGCCTGCCCGCCTGCCCGTCTGCCCGCCTTCCCGCCTTCCCACCTTCCCACCTTCCTACCTTCCTTCCTCCCTCCCTTCCTTGCCTAAATGGATGGACCTGCAATTGCAGGCAGTAGAATTAGAACTATGTCACTCTTGATTGAATTAACTCAATAAGCTTCAGAGTGTTGCAACTCGCCCACTCTCTGTACTCTCTTGTGCTACTACCCATAGTCAGGGAGGGAAAAAAAAGCATCAGTGAGTAAAAAGAGCAAAACTAAAATGAAAAAAAAGTATCAGAGCTATTTAGCTGAGTTCAAGAAAATAATGTCCAAAGAAGAGCAATTTTTAAATTCCAGAGGGCAGATGACAAGCAGTTCATGCAATTGTTTCACACTAATTAAGTATTATCTTTTTAAAGCCTCTGCTTCTGAGGCACATTTCTGTGGTTGCCTCATTTGGAGCCAGCCCACACCAATCAATATCAATCTACTGCCAAACGTTATTAAATATCTCTTTGATACCTATTTACAACTAAGAAAATAATTTCACTGCCAAGGGATTGTAAATGTGTGAAAAGACTTCCTGACAGCTTACTTCACTCACTGTCTACAATCCAGCGTCTGGGTGCCAAAGCCAGGAGACTAAGATGAAGAACATAATTAAGGAAACATATGAAGGCTAGCACAGGGTTTGAGATTAATTAGCTGTGCGTCAATAATCTCATCAATATCCGATTAACAAATGACACATTGCCCAATGAAACATATTGATTCATGCACACTCCTCACTGTTAATAAATTGAAACTGCTTTGCTAAATGAGAAAGCTGACAAACTAATAGCCTGCTAATACTTCCCTGCTATTGTGATAAAAAACATAAAATTAGCCTGAAGTATACAGTACTTAATTTAGCAGGACTGTCACTGGACTTATGAAGCTGGTTAATGAATGACAAAAAAAAGTAGGAGATGGGGGAAGGGAATGGATTTCAACAGACAAAGAATTTGGACACACCAGAATAATTTCAGATTTGCAAGACATGGAAAGTATATTGGGTGCATATATGATGCCTAGCCTGTTTACTTTTTTGAATTTAGTTTATTTTTTAAAGACTTACTCTTTAAAAAAAAAAGTAGGGAATTATAATGTCTTGAGAGGCATTGTGCCTTGGTGACAATTTAGTGTTTACCCAGAAATAAGCATGTGATTATGGAAGAAAAACTGTTCCAAGAGAATATACAAGTTTGTTTTACGAAACTAGAATGGAAAAAAGAATATGGAAAAATCTGAAAATAACTCATATCTCACAATAATACCACAATTCTGAGTCGAATCATTTAAATATCTATGCTTCTATGTGTATGTATCATTAGCAATCATCAGGTTCATAAATATTCTGTTCAACCCATGAGATTTACAGTGGCTATTCCTATCTCTATTATTAATAACATTACTCTTTCTTTCTTACCTACTGTACTTGTACTTCTTTCTTGGGCATGCTACTTGCTCTATTCTTAGGTCAGCAGTTTTTAAACTGTGAAGCAGGACAACAGTACTATTTAGAAGACTAGCCCATATACTTAATATCTCTCATTAGTTTAGCCCAGCAGAAGTGGCAATAGTTTTGAGAAGGTAGAAGAGTGATGGGACAATGGGGAAGGTTGTTATTTTTGTTTGTCCTTTGTTTTCCAAGTGGACTGCTGACATCATGGCATGATGTCTTGACTTCTGCATGAGCTGGATGTTTAGTCCTCAATAAATATACTTTCTGACCACTGTGACCAAGAAAAGAGAAGAAAATCATTAGAGTTAGGAGAAAAGGATTTTCTGTGAGGCAGATATTTGGAATCTTGGAGCTCTGGTTCCTGAGGCTCATGTAGACCTTTCTCAAGAGTCTTTTGGGGATGATTACCCCATCTAGAGGCAGAGGCTAAAAGGATACAAGCATTGTATGTATTTTTCAGAAAACCCCAATGGAAAGTATATAGGAAAATGAGTTGAACTAGTTTAGGTCATTAAGGTGTTATAGCAGAATAAAACCTTGATTAACTAGAAATCAACTAATGGGAATTCTCAATTTAGCCAGATTTTTCTTGTACTCTACTTTTAGGAAAATGAAACAAATAATAAGAAAATAAAATGAAATCAAGTTTTTATTAAATAATCAATTTTCACATTATGAAAATGCCTCCAACATTTTCTACAGCTACATTTATTGTTATTGGTTGTTGTTGTTGTTTTTGCTGTTGTATTGTTCAGTTGGTTTCAGTAGTATCTGACTCTTCATGTCCCAATTTGGGGTGTTCTTGGCAAAGATACTGGAGTGATTTGCCATTTCATTCTCCAGCTCATTTTACAAATGAAGAAGCTGGATTTGAACTCAGGTTTTGACTCCCTAGCACTCTACTGCACCAACTTCCTGCCCCGAAACTCAGGGCAGGGTTTACTGGTGAAAAAAAGCATTGGTTACAGGATATGGGAAGCCTTTTGAGCCATATGACACCACATTCAATCAGGTATTAGTTGATTGTAGTTAATAAGGCTAACTTTGTTACCTACCTTTGAAGCATTCATATTTTGTTAAGATATTTTCAAGGTCTCTAAGGTTACCAAGGCAAAAAGAGATGAATAGGTAATGGTTGAATTTTAAGTCAGTGGAAGAAATATTTGTTGTCACAATTAATTCTTCTGGCTTTCAAAATACATTACTTAGTTACTTTGCCTTGTCCATAGAACATTTTTCCTGACGTAGGCAATCATTTTAATGACAAAATGGTATGTGGGGTCAGCTAGGTGGTACAGTGGATGAAGCACAGGCCCTGGATTCGGGAGGACCCGACTTCAAATCCAGCCTCAGACACTTGACACTTACTAGCTGTGTGACACTTGGCAAGTCACTTAACCCTCATTGCTCTGCTAAAAAAAAAAAAAGATATGCACACATAGACTTTTCTTTATAGTACTCGAGTTCCTTGACAATGCACTAATGAGAGAAATTAATTATCTATCATTTAAGGATCTGCTAATAATCTAATATTCAGTCAGCAACATCCCACCTCCCCCCAGGGAGTATATTGGACACTTTTTCTGGGATAGATCACAATTACATAGTCCTTCTAGTCTGGATTCTGTAGTAACTCTTTCAATCCATCAGGGTGCATTAGAGTAGTAATTTGTGAAGGCAATGGCCTGATATTCATTAAATTGAGTGCCTACTATGTGCAAGGACAACAGCTGAATAGCCAGAGTCAAGCTGGATTATTGTCTACTTCCTCAATCAATGGAGCCACAAACCATCTCTTTCATCAATCAGTTGAAGTAAGTTGAATATCCCAGAACATCCACCTGGTTGAACCTGGACACGGTGGTGTTCATCAGCCTCTTTTCGTCATGGAATATGTATAGTTCAGAAGGTTGCCTATGCAGCTGCTTCCTTGGCAGACTCCTCTGTATCCTATTTGGGAGTCAGATTTCATGCCCAATTAGAGAACAAGAGAGAACTATCCCCATGTGTAATGGAGACAGCTGCTCCAGAATAGCTGTTTCAAGATGCATAGAGCAGCTAAACAATGATCTCCTCCTCATCCCCTTCAATAGAGACATACAACTTCAATAAGCCTCATAATATCTGATGTGAATCCATTATGAGTTGTCTGTAAGTCACATTCTCAATATACTCAAGTCACTCTCCTCAGGTAATAGCCAATGTTTTGATCAGTGATAGGTGATGGGAAAACAGCAACAATGAATTCTACTGGCAAAGGTTTCTCTCCTAAATCACACGTTGCCATTTCTCACGAAATAATTTAGTAAGATTCTTCACAGGGAAAGAAAAAGGGAGGATTGAGGAACTTAGTCAGATAATCTTCTTCCTCAAGTCCCCTTGCCTCTCTCCAGACATTTCTTGTTACCATCAACAGAAGAAGAAAAATGTCCTTTGAGTTTTCTTGGCTGGGACTACTCTTTTTATCTGTTTACCTTGATGAAACCCACCCATTTTCCTATATAGACATTTGATTTAATTTTCTTCTAAATCATTGCTGTAACATCTACTATGTGAAAAGTACTATGCTAGATGGGGTCTGACAATACAGAGACCAAAGAAACAAAGTAGGAAAAAAATACTATCTGCCTTCTCGGCACCTACATTCCTTTGAGGGAGCAAACAACAGTTATATAGATAAGTTATGTAATTGAAAAGGTTCACTGGCTCACTCTCCCAAATCCAGGCAAGCTACATTTTCCCTCTGTAGAATCTATAGTTCTCTCTTCTCCTCCCTGACCAGCTATCTTCCTCTCACAATTATGTGGCAGTGACTAACAGCCTAGTTCTATTTAACCACTTAGCATCAATTAATAGTAACAGCTAACATTTACGTAGTGTTTACATTCCATGTAGTGTGTTAAGTACTTTAAAAATTATTATATCATTTGATTTTTACAACAGTCCTGAGAGAAAGGTGGTATAATTATTCCCATTTTACAGATGAGGAAACTGAGGCAAACAGAGGTTAATTGACTTGCCCAGTGTCCCCCAGTTAGTTTATAAGGCTGGATTTGAACTCAGGTTTTTCTGACTCTATCATTTTCTCCATTTATCATCAGTCAGCTGCCACAATTAGCTGTAATAGAGGGATAATTACTTCAAAGATGTAGCAGTAACAAAAGTAAGCATTTCCCCAATACAACTCAGAGGTGCCCTCTCCTCTATATCACCTGGGAGAATGGACTAGACTTAGAAGAGTTTCTATATAGTATCTGTCCCACCAAGTTCATGTCCAGATGCAGCTTGACTGCTGGATTGGTCCTGAAGGTCACTCCTTGTTCCTCAGTACATCTATGCTGGTCTGGCTGCAAAAACAACAACAACAACAAAAACAGATCATGAGATGGTGGGATGTTGCTCTTTTGACCTTTCAAAACTCATTATGTTGGAGTTGCCAATTCATTCACAAAATTGAAAAAATATATTTATAGGTCACATGTTGGCATTGGTAGGGAGGGTCGAATCAATTATTCGGTAAACATTTATTAAGTACCTACAATGTGCCAGGCACTGTGCTAACAATCAGGGATACAAAAAGAGGCAAAAGACTGTCTCTGATTTTAAAAAGCTTACAACTGAATAGTGAAAGACCCTTCCTTGTATGTCATTGTTTCTCATCAGACTCCATCTTTAAAAGAGTCCAAGAGATCCACAGAGTTCGGCTGAAGATAAAATGGTCAAAACTCTCCTCGTTAATTAGTGCCTTTGAAAGGTCTTTGCAGCTAATCAAAGAAGCTTCTCTTCACTATGTTGTCTGACTGGAGCAAGGTACATGATGTCTGTCCATACTCTGACATTTCTCCAAAGCACTTTGATTATGCCTCATAACAGTTTTCTTGGAAGCAGTCTCCTAAGCCTCCTCCACATGGGGACATTCTGTCAGAGATACTTGAACCTAGAACTAGTGTCGTCTTTAAATTCTGAAAACCCCCATCTTTTCTCTACTGTGCTCGTAGGATTCTACCTCTCTGTCCTGTATCTGATACATGTAACATTGGGCGAGTCATTTAACCCCTCAGTACTCTCTAAGATTAGAAGTTGGAGAGAAAGAGCTGGCTTTGCCTTGGTAAGAATTTCCTACACCAATGCTATCACAGGTCCAGTCTCTACTAATATCCATTCATAGAAACATAGATTTTGATTTGGAAGGGATCTGAGATATGATCTAGTGTAACTCCAGTCCTAAGGATAGTAAGTGACAGAAATATGATTTATATCTGGGTCCCCTGACTCCAAATACAGACCTATTACCACTAGAGCACCTCTGCCTCTTACCCTTTCTTCCACCAAAAGGTGATGAATTCATTCTTTCATTTAACAAACATTTATCAAGCACATGTAGTAATGCAAGACTCAACATTACTATGAGGGATACAAAGAACATGACAGAGACCCCAGTGTATATGAGCTTACAGTCTAACAGGGGAAGCAATACACATTCATGAATAATACAAGGCAGAAGAAGCATGTAGAATAAGGGAAACATCAAGAGCCATGAGAGCTCAGAAGGCAAGATTTATGCTCAGGAAGACTGTGAAGTTTTCATGAAAGATGTGGCATTTTAAGCAGGGCTTTAAAGGGAGATTAACAATGGAGCTAGGAGAGGCTGGGTGAGATGAGGTGACAGAAACATGCCAGTGTGTTATATTATGAGCAACTCTAATTTGTCTGAAGAGTGGAGTGTTTGAAAGGGAATAGTGGGAGATAAAACTGTATGGAATGATGTGGAGAAAAGAAAGTTTAGAACAGCTGTTTTGGAGAGTGAAACAGAGCAAAATAAATATTAAGAAGGAGGATAAGGATTGCCTCAATGCAGAGGGCAAAGGTGAAATTAGATAACAAATTTGTGAAGCACCTAGTCAGCTCACAATTATGTGACTTCCTCCAGCACCTTTTATCAATATTTGAATAGTAATAAAGGACGTGGATGTTGGAAGCAATTGGGTTGGAGTTTGGTAACACATGAATAGAATAGTAAGGGTATAAGGATATGGAGTGTATAAGACAGTCTGCTAATAAGGGTCAATATTAGAAAGAGAAGAAAGAGAAGCCAGAGTAGGAATAATGTTCCATGTAGCTTCTTTTGGATTTCTTCAAGGAAAAGTTCATCTCAATGAATATTCCATTGCTTGGAAATTTTTCTTTTCTATTTCCTATGCTAAGATGCCAATTTCTACCATTCTGGTACCTCCTTCAAGTCATCAAAACCAATGAAACTCACAAGCCTTTTCCCTCTGCATATTTTTCCTAATAACTATTTTTATAGTGAGTATGGCTCCTCTGATTTAATCAGTTTACCATTAGTTTTTTTGCTATTGCCTAGACATAATGCCACATTGTCCAAGCTGTTTTGAAAGGGGAATATAACACCCCCCCATTTTATTGTATCAAGTATTGAGGACTAGTTATAATTTATGACAGTGCAGTGGTATAAAACTCAAAATAGAAATAGGATTCAGTAATTAATAAATAAGGATACTTGTGGGTGACATTGACAGTTCTAAAATGTAATGTTATTTATATTTTATTTTGTTTTTATTTTGTTGGATATCTTTAAATTACATCTTAAACTGGTTCAGGCCCACTCAAGAGTGTTTGCAGATCACATGTACCTAATGTTTGACACCTCTGGTGTAATGGAAAGATCTGGTCTCAAAAGCAGAGAAATCAGATACAAGTCCTGCATATGACAGATAATGTATATATGATCCTGGGAAAGTAAGTCACTTAAATATCTCAGTGAATCAGGCAAGGCTAAGTAGAGCAGCTACTGATTGGAACTGATAGAGAGCATTTCCTCACCGAGGTTTCCTTCTATTAATAAAACTACAGATCTTATAAAAATGGAAGAGGAGTCAGGAAAAAATGCATCATGCTGCATCTAATAACTGAAATGTTAGAAGTCACCTTTTATCTACATTACAAATGTTAACCAAAGCACATTTAAAGATGTATAGACCACATTTTAATGTGTGTGTAAAGAGACCTCCTTCTTGATTTTATTGCATGTGAATGACACTGTTGACCAGCTATTCCTTCTTTTCTTAGTTTCTTAAATATTATGCTCTCCTTGTTCTCCTGCCTCTCAAACTTCCCAGTCTTTGTTTCCTTTGGTGGCTTCTGCACTTCTTCCTCACAACTTGGCATTCCCTAAAGTTCTGTCCTCAGTCACCTTCTTTTCTCTTTATCTTTTCTTCCTTGGCAACTTGCTTTTGCTCTCATGGTTTCAAATTCACATCTCTACAGAGGACTCATCTATCTTTATCTCTGTCCTTTCCCCCAAGATCTCTAACTGTCTAAAATATGCCTCTATCTGACTGTTTTATCAATATCTCAAACTCAAAATTTCAAAAACCAGTCTATTTTCTTTCCTCCTAAATTTAATCTTCTTTCTGACTTCAATATTACTGTCAATGCTATCACCATTCATACAGCCTTCCATTTTTGAAACCTTGAAATTATGAATGATTCCTCTATCTCCCTCATCTTTTAAACATAGTCACTTAACAAGTCTTTTCAATTATAGCTTTGAAATATGGACCATCTGTTGTCTCCTCTCCACTGCTACCACAAGCACCATACTACAGTCTCATTGCCATAGGCTGGATTATCCTAACAGGCCCCACTTTTCTTAATTATCTCTGCAGATGATTCTCCGACATATCTGTCCAGTCTGAACCTCTCTCACGACCTCTCGTTTCATATTACCAACTGTCTATGGGACATTTAGAACAAAATGTCCTGTTAAACTCAACGTGTCTAAAATAGAATTCATTAACTTTCCCCTCAAACCTTCCCCTCTTCTGAACCTCTCTATTATTGTTGAAGGCATCACCATTCTTCCTCATCACATGGGGTTGCAACCTCAGTTTCATCTTCAACTCTTCATTCACATTCACCCCACAATAGTGTCTGACCCTATATATTAGCTGTGTGATCCTAGGCAAGTCATTTAGTCATGCGTGCCTCAGTTTCCTCATCTGTAAAACGAGCTAGGGAAGGAAATGGCAAACTACTTAAGTATCTTTGCCAAGAAAACCCCAAATGAGGTCATGAAGAGTTGGACAAGACTGAAAAACAACAAATTTATACTGTGCATAGCTTGCTTTGTATGTATTGTTTGCATGTTGTCTCCTTCCATTAGATTGTAAGCTGCTTGAGGGCAGCCTCTTTATTTTTGTATCTCCCATGCCTTTAGCACAGTTCTTGGCACATAGTAGGCACTTAATAAATGTTTATTGGTTGATGCTAATGGGGAAGACATGAAAGTGGCGGGGGAGGGGGTGCAGCTAGGTGTCATGGTGGATAAAGCACCAGCTCTGGATTCAGGAGGACCTGAGTTCAAATATGGATTCAGACACTTGACATGTACTAGCTGTGTGACCCTGGGCAAGTCACTTAACCTCCATTGCCCCACAAAAAACAAAACAAAACGAAACAAAAGACATGAAAGTGGGTACATTTAGTATATATACAGAGAAGATGGAAGGTAAACTTTGATAGGAAGATACTAGAAACTGGGAGAATCAAGAAAAGTCTCCTGCTTAAGGTGGTATTTGAGTTGTCTTTAAATAGGCAAGGAAAAATAAGAGGCAGAAGCAAGGGGATGGGTGAAGCAGAGCATTCCATGCATGGAAACAACCTGTGCCAAGTTGAAGAGGAGATGGAAAGACTAGAAACATAAGAAAGGGTCAGGCAATAAAAAGCTTTAAATGGCAGAGGACTTTACATTAGATACTGTAAGTAATGGGAAGCGACTGAAGTTTATTGAGTAGAGAGGTGACAATGTCAAAATTTCACTTTAGCACCTGAGTGCAGGATGGTTTGGAGTGTGAGAGACTTGGGGCAGGGTATCAGTGAGAAGGCTCTTAAATGGGGGTGTAGGCAATAAGGATGATAAGGGCCCAATCTAGGCTAGTGATTACACTGAGTAGGGAGAAGTGGTCACATATGAGACATGTTGTGAAGGTAGAAAAAAGATTTGTCAGTAGATTGGCTATGTGAGATGAATGAGAGTAAAGAGTTTAAGAAGATCATGAAGTTGTGAGAATGGGTGAGTGGATTCCCCAACTGACAAATAGTCAAAGTATATGAATGAGCAGTTTTCTGAAGAAGAAATAAAAATAATTTGTAGTCATATAAAAATGCTCTAAATTTTTATAGATTAGAGAAATGCAAATTAAAACAACCTTGAGATATCATTTTACACCCATCACATTGGCTAAAATGATTGAAAGGGAAAACAGCAAATGTTGGAGGTGATATGGAAAAATTGGGACACTCACTGTTGGTGGAATTGAAAACCGTTCTAACCATTTTGGAGAGCAATCTGGAATTATGCCCAAAATGTTATTAAACTGCCTATGCTCTTTGACCTAGCAATAACATTACTAGGTCTATTTCTCAAGATGATTAAGGAAAAAGGAAACTAAAATGCTCTAAAATATTTATAGCAGATCATGTTGTGTTGACAAAGGACTGGAGATTGCAGGGATGCCCATCAATTGGGAAATGGCTAAAGAAGTTGTGGTATATGATCATGATGGAATACTACTGTTCTATAAGAAATGAAGAGCTTCATGATCTTAGGAAAACATGTATAGACTTGCATGAAATAATGAAGAGTAAAATGAGCAGAACCAAGAAAACATCATATCCAGTAACAATAATAACAATATTGTTTTAAGAAAAACTTTGAGTGAATATGTCATTTTTACTATTAGAAATACCCAAATTAACTACAAAGGGCATATGAAGGAACATTGTATTTGCAATCAGAGAAAGAACTAATAAATAGAAGTATGTATAGAATGATTTTACACATATACATATTTGTGTATAATGGTAGCCATTTTTAGGGTGTGGGGTGAGGGAAGGAAAAAAGAAAAATAAATTTACACGATAACTTTGTTATATATTTACAAGGAATCACAAGTTGTATATAATAGATTTGCAGTTTCATGTGCAATCATCTTTTTTTTCTTATTCCATTATGTTATGGAAATGCTTGTTTTATTTCTTAAGTTCAGAATAAAGTAAATAAAAAAATTTTTAAAAGAGCATGGATGACTGGAAAAGGGAAGACTTGGGGGATATGTCACTTGCCTTCCAATGTGTGAAGCTGTATCATTTGGAAGACATACAAGACTTATTCTTGGTGGTTTTAGAGCATGAAGAAAAGGACATCAGACAGAATTTGGCTCAATATAGAAAATAACTTTCTAGTAATTAGAGCTATTTGATAATGGAATCGTCAATAATAAAAGCTGAAATTGATATAGTGATTTCCAGTTTACAAAGCATTTATATGATGCATTTGATTATCACAGTTCCAAAAGGTACACTGGGCAGGTATATTATCTTCATTTTACAGATAAAGAAACTGAAACAGGGAATGGTTAAGTGATCTGCCTAAGGACACTCACAACTTGGATGTGGAGTAGATGGGGATTAATGCCAGGACTTCTGACTAACTCCAGAATTTTGTCCACTGCACAAAGTAGTAAGTGTCACTGGAGAGTTCTGAAGGGGAAGTGCCTGCTATGTTCCAAGCACTGTGCTAAGCATGCTTTATAAATATCTCATTTGATCCTCACAAATTTGGGAGGGAGGTGCTATTATTAGTCCTATTTTATAGTTGAGGAAACTGAAATAGACAATAGTTATTGACCAAAGGCTATACAACTTGTGACTGAGGTGGGATTTGAACTCATGTCTCCCTGACTCCAAACCTAATATTCCATCCAATGAGACACCTAGCTTAACTTTCTGTGTGAATAGAGAAATTAAAAAATAATTCACCAAGGAGTTTGTAGAACAAATTCTTTCTTTATTTTAAGCAGGAGTATGGATTTAATGATTTTTAAGGCCCCCACTATAAAATTCTGTGATTATATTTAAGTTTCTGTTTTTATATCCCTGGTTTTGAGCACATTTCCTAGGATGTAGTAGACATTTACTAGATACAGTCTTGTGAGTAGAATTTAAGAGAAAAGAACAAATCAAAAGAAAAGCGAAAGAAAAGAAAAAGTAGACTGTTTTTAAAACACACATAAACAGGGTGATTCTGTTGTGTTCTTCTGTAACCTCTTAATACACTAAATCCTTTGGTGACTTGCTCAAATTACCCTGCCTACTTTCTGTCAAAAGTCAGGGCTTATGGTTGAGTGTCCTGATTTGTCTCCAGCATTCTTTCTAAAACATAAGGGACTTGGGAGAAAAATCACAGTAACATTCATCCTCAAGCACTTTCTCAATTAATGCCCCTAATGACCTGGTAGCTGTTGCATAAATCACTTGGAAATAAAGTCCTCCACTCTGGAATTATAAATGGGAACACTGCTTTTCTTATCAATCTCTATCTTTCATTTTTCTATAGCATTCACAAGAATATCATGAGTAACTTTGTCAAATACCTTACATAGATCAAGATGTACCATATGTTTAGTATGTTCCTAAGTTAACAGTTTAGTGAGCATTAGATTGATGTGGGTGAGGTTTACTGATGTACGGTCTCTGATTTTCCCTTCCTGTCTTATGAATAAGAGTTGTTCTGTTAACATTCTGGTAAGCAAGACATAGCATTTGTTCATTAGCAGAGCCAATAGGCACATAGTTCCTTCATAATCAGGAAAAGTTTGGGCTGCATAGAAGTCAAATCTGAAATGTTAGATGGGGGTCTCCATTTTTAAAAGAATAATCCCATAAAACATATTCATGCTGTTGGTGGAGTTGTAAACTAATCCAACCATTCTAGAGAGCAATTTGGAACTATGCCCAAAGGGCTATACAACTATGTATACTCTTTGATCCAGAAATACCACTGCTAGGTCTTTAGCCCAAAAAGATTTTTTTTATAAAGAGAAAAAGACCTATTTATGCAAAATATTTATAGCAGCTATTTTTGTGGCATCTAAAATTTGGAAATTGAGGGGATGCACCTTAATTGGGGAATGAGTGAACAAGTTGTGGTATATGACTGTAATTTAGTTTTGGGCTATATTAATATCCAAAATGACCAAATGGTCACAGTGCCTAACATATAATAGATACTCAAAAAATCCTTCTGAATTAAATTGTTTGGAAGAGAGAGAGAGAGAGAGAGAGAGAGAGAGAGAGAGAGAGAGAGAGAGAGAGAGAGAGAGAGAGAGAGAGAATGAGAATGAGATTGAAAAGGAACAGTCCAGCAGGAAGGGGATGAGTGATGAGTATTTGGGGAAAGAAGGTAGGCAACAGTGTAAAATAAAGCAGGTAGGTGAAGAAGGATTATGACTGAAAAAGACCATCAGATTTGCAATTAAAAAATCATTAGTAACTTTGGAATGAGCCATTTCAGTTGAGTGATGAGATAGGAAGCCTGAGTATAAGGTTGAGGAGTGATTTAGAGGAGAGAAAGTAAAAAACAGCCAATGCAGATAACTTTTTCAAGGAGTTTCAATGAGAAATTAGGGAGAAATAGAGGGAATAGTAGGATTCACTGGTTGGTTCATTTATTTATTTATTTTTTTAAGATTGGACTAAAACTTTAGCACATATGAAAGCATAAGGTGAAGAACCAGATGTTAAGGAGACATTGAGGAGGCAGCTAGGTGGCAAAGTGGATAAAGCAGCAGCCTTGGATTCAGGAGGACTTGAGTTCAAATCCGGCCTCAGACACTTGACACTTACTAGCTGTGTGACCCTGGGCAAGTCACTTAACCCTCATTGCGTCGTAAAAAAAAAAAAGAAAAGAAAAGAAAAAAAGGATACATTGAAGATTCAAGAGAAGGAGTGATAACAGAAACAAAATCATCATTAATAATAGAAAATATATAATATATATGTATAGTGTTTAAAGTTCACAAAGTATTTTATAAATATTTGATTTTATCCTCACAACTTGAGAGGTAGATGCTAATATCCTTATTTTATAGATGAGGAAACTGAGACAGATAATAACTTCCCCAGTATCAAACAGCTGGTAAATGTGTAAGGTTGGATTTGAACTCAGGTCTTCCTGACTCTAGCTTCAGTGCTCTGCCCATGCACTTCACATCTACCTGCAGTTAGCTAGAGAAGATGACAAGGTGTGGGAACAATTGCACATGTAGAAGAGCTGACCTTGTCGAAGGGTACTTCTTTTTCAGAGACTGGGAGAAAGGAGGAGAGAAGGAAGAAGATTATATGCAAAGTTTTTGGGATAAAGAGAATGAAAAAAGAGTAAGTTCAATTCAATTCATGTGGTCTCCTCTTCATCCTTCTTCTCCTCCTCCTCCTTCTTCTTCCCTTCCTTCTCTTCTTCTTTTATAAAAAGCGGAGTCTTAAGTTGTGTGAGAGGAAGTAGGAAATGTGAAGGGCTTGAGGGAAGAGAAGGTTTAGAATAGTTTCTGTGGGGAATGAGAAAGGGAATTAATCAGAGAAGAATAGGACTGCTTTGCTGCAGTGAAGGTCCATTTGAAGTCAGATAGCTTGAACTTGCAACGTACACAGCTAGCACAGATGTGGGATTTTCTTCATCTGGAGAAGAGGGATTATAATTTTTCAACTTGATCCCAGAAGATAGAACTGGGAGAAATGGATGGAAATTAAGAGAGAGAGAGATTTAAACTCAGAAAAAAACTGCCTTATAATTATTCAAAAGGAATGGGTTACCTTAGAAATAAACTGAAAGCCTTCAGATGGAGGCTAAATGACCACTTCTCAGAAACTTCATAGAAGTGGTTCCTGTTCAGATACAGATTGATTACATAAGCCCTCAGGCTCCTCTCACCTTGGAGATTCTCTTATTCCTTGATATAAGAAGTCTATTACAGATTAAAAAAAATGAGAAGATTTACAAAGAAAAATTTCCCCGTGTTTCTCCCCATTTTTACCATTAACTCTCTGGGAACATCTTCTTATGATACTTTTATATAATGCAAAATATTCATTTTCCATGTTGGGTTTCAGTTTGACTTTTGAATGTTTCCATTAAAATGGTTATTTCTTACCTGTTGCTATGCTCTCCCTGCTGATAGGAGTGTCCCAATAAATATTTTACAACTTACTCTGGAAAAAATGTATTTATGACACACTTTTAAGTTTTATCTATGTTATTAACATTTCCCCCACCACTTTTTAAGTGCATATGATTAACCAACTAATAAATTAATTCATGATTTGCAGCATTTTCTGATTTCCAAGATTTAAATGTTCACACTGAAAAATTATCATTCAGCTTTTAGAAACTGGTATGAGTAGGGGCAGCTAGGTGGCACAGTGGATAAAGCACCAGCCCTGGATTCAGGAGAACCTGAGTTCAAATCCAGCCTCAGACACTTGACAGTAGCTGTGTGACCCTGGGCAAGTGACTTAACCCTCATTGCCCCACAAAAAATAAAAATAAAAATAGAAGCTGGTATGAGCAAATTCCAGTAGACCACTGCTTGCTGGTCTTACTAACTTTCCCAAGAGAATGTCCCTGATTAAACCTTACTCACTCGGATTTGTTTTTTGGGGGGGGGGCGGGCAAGGAGGGTTAAGTGAATTGCCCAGGATCACACAGCTAGACAGCTAGTAAGTGTGAAGTGTCTGAGGCCAGATTTGAATCAGGTCCTCCTGAATCCAGAGTCTGTGTTTTATCCGCTGCACCACCTAGCTGCCCTCTCACTCTGATTTTAACAGTCCCCATGAGCACTTAAGTATAAACTTCAGAATTTTAATGGAACTATGATTTTATTGTTATGGGCTTTATTTTCTATCAATACAGATTTCAAGTCATGTCTGTGTGTGATTTTTGATTATATTCTCTAGGAATATAGAATTGTATTTGCACTACCCAAGGGATTAGAGAACTAACTCAAGAACTTTTTATGGTTTTGTTTCTATTGAAAGGCAGCATGGTATATTGGGTGAGATAGAGTACATAGAGTCCAGAAAACCTAGCTTGAAATGTTACCCCTAATCCTTAACAAGCTGCTTTTCTGAATGTCCATAACTCCCCAAGATGCATCTACCTACTTTGTTTTGTTTTTTTGTTTTTGGTGAGGCAGTTGGGGTTAAGGGACTTGCCCAGGGTCACACAGCCAGTAAGTGTTAAGTGTCTGAGGCTGGATTTGAACTCAGGTCCTCCTGAATCCAGGGCCAGTGCTCTATCCACTGGGCCACCTAGCTGCCCCAACCTACTTTGTTGTAGACAGATTGCAGCCTGCATTTGTGGAAAGAGTTCCCCCACTAGTCAGATTACAGACTATTAATCTATAGTTTAAATTGTTTCATGATTGTTCTTTAGTTGTTTTTTTATGTGTGCATCATATCTCCCTTGCTCTTTGAGATCCTGGAGATAGCAGAGAATGGATCTTTGCTTCTTCTTGGTCATTCACCTTCTCCAATCCAGCACTTAGGACAGTGACTGGCACATAGTAGGTGATTAATAAATTTTTTTTATTAATTGATTGAATCTACATTCTACACTAGGATAGTGCATGTGCTTAGTGGACACCCAGTAAAGGCTTATTGAGCAAATTAATTAATAAGTGAATGAAAATCTGAACAGCAAAGGCCAATATTCCAAAAGGTGCACAGCTGCTTTGGCCTCCAGGAGTTCTTTCAGCCATCTGTCATTAAAACTTCTTTATTTCTGGCTTCTGTGAGTGATGTACTTGTGTCTTTTTTTTTAAATGCTTATGTTTTAGAAAACTTTCAGGTAAATAATTAATGAAAGCCCCTTCTGGACATTGTTCAATTTCAAAATAAGTGCTTCACTGAGATGTCAGCTGACTCTATGAAGCAGCTTTATTTTCACCTGTGGGGTTTTTTCCCCCATGAGATAATTTTTTATAAATTCAATTGTAATAACCACTTAACCTAAATGAACAGAGGACTGTGGTTGAATAATGAATGGATTCATTTAAAAATAGTTTAACCATATGCTGTTTTCTAGAAATAAGGACCAAAGTATAACCTTATATTCTATCAATTTGCTCTTTTCACAGAAACTTTTCTCCAGGAGACTTGCCTGGCTAAGATTTTTCATACTTTTTTGGGGGGTAGGAATAATATTTTATAGAATATTAATGGCCGATCTTAAGGGGGCTAACAGATCAGTTGATTAGATAAGATTATATATAACATCCTCTTACCTCTAAAAAGGTGACAAACAAAATAATAGTAGCTACCAGCTCATATAATTGCTTTCTGATCACTACAAACTCTTTCTAAGAATGGTCTATAAGGGCAGCTAGGTGGCAAAGTGGATAAAGCACAGGCCCTGGAGTCAGGAGGACCTGAGTTCAAATCCGGCCTCAGACACTTAACACTTACTGGCTGTGTGACCTTGGGCAAGTCACTTAACCCCAATTGCCTCACCAAACAAAAAAGAATGGTCTATGCATACATCAATGAGTTTCTGATGAAAATATTAAAAGAAGAACCTGAGTTTTTCCACAAATGATTCTTTAGAAAAGCATATCTGCCCCATTTTGCAGGTGATTGAAGGATATAGTCAATGAAAGTTCTTGCTTTTCATTCTTTGGTGATCTTCCCCCTTCCCCAAAACATACTTTTGATTTGATAGAGGCAAAATGCACCCTTAAAATTCTTCTCCAAGAGTGTATTCATTATTAACATATGGGACTTCTTAACATATGCAACCAGAAAGAAAACTCTTCCCCCATCCTTTGACTACAAGTATCAAGTGAGATAATAACCTGAGAGACTTATTTTCACCTAAGATATCTTCTGCTATCATAGGGGATATCTGATCTAAGTCCTTATGGAGAATTCTCTAAAGATGGTGATTCTGCAAATACTCCTGTTTGTGAATAACACTGTACAGACTCAATCAAACTCCAAAATATGAGTCTCTTTAATGTGATCCATAACCACTCATAATATTACTGATTCACATGGAGAAATCAAAAGGGATGAAGATTGCATGCTCTCCAAATGCAGTTGGATGGAAAACCCATTGGAGTTAGTATATTAGCACATATAAAACACAGATGGATATATAAACTGATCTCCAAACTAAGTAGGAATAGTAGATCAAACTGGATCATGTTGAGAAGTAACAGTACTTTAAAGGACCACAACCTGCTCCCCACTTCATCACAAAGAATCACAATTTTATATGACCTATAGGGCTATTGAAAAATTTTCCATGGATATAAGAGTCCAGCATTTTACTAATTGATGACATGTTAGAAAGAATTAGTAGAAAAACACAAAGGACATTTTGCATAGTGTAGAGGACAGAGTTATAGGTTTAGTATCAGAGGGCCACAGGTCAAATTCTAGCTCTTCAATTTACTATTTATGTGACCTTGATTAACTTGATTTAACTCTTTGGGATTCAGTTTCCTCATTTATAAAGTGAAAAGGTTGGACTAGATGACCTCTAAAGTCTTTTTATTTTTTTTTCATTTTTTTCTTTTGTTTGTTTTGGTGGGGCAATGAGGGTTAAGTGACTTGCCTAGGGTCACACAGCTAGTAAATGTCAAGTGTCTGAGGCCAGATTTGAACTCAGGTTCTCCTGAATCCAGGGTTGGTGCTTTATCCACTGTGCCACCTAGCTGCTCTAAAGTCTTTTTCAAGTCTAAATCTATGATCCTATAATAAATATGACAAGCAAAGTTGTCCCTGTTACTCTATACAGTGCAATTTATTCCTTATAAATAAATCATTTGAACACAATTTTCTCAAACATATTTTACTTTATTTTGAGTAATCATAGGATCCTAGAGCCGAAAGAGACCTCAGAAGACTAGTCTACCCCTAACAGATCATAAATCCTGTCTACAGTATCCTCAACAAATCATTCATCATCCATTCTCTACTTTAAAACTTTCAATATCACTACCTCCTTAGGCAGCCTATTCCATTTTCAGGCAGCACTAATTAATTATAAGGAAGAATTTTTCCTCCTCATGTTGAGTGAAAATGTCTTCTTATACCTTACAACCATTAGTCCTAGTTTTGCCCTCTGGTGCCATCAGAATACATCTGATATCTAGCTATAATGAATAATGATTTGCATATATGTTTGAGTACAGCTAAATGTGTCAGTTTCATAGATGCTGATAACTGCTGTCATCTTGTCAACAACATCTTAACATTGAAATACTTAAATTATAAGACCTTTCCTCTTGGGGACATCATACTCTGAGAAAAAACAAAACAAAACAGCAACAACCTGTATTTTAATTAGATTTTTAGTAGGCATTTATTTAAGGGCCAAAAACTAATTGAGAGAGTCTGGTCTTAAGATTTGTTTTTCCTTTCAGTACAAGAAGATTGCACACATAAAAAAAAAAGTCGCAATACCAAATATATCACGTTTTGTATTACACCACCAAATGTGCAGTGCTTGGCAAAAAAAACCAAAACAAACCAAAAACTCTGAATTAGTAGCAACAGGGACAAAGGCCCCCAGACCAACTACATTGCAGGGTAAACTAGGGAGTTATTTATATGTTATCATTTAAAGGATCCTAAGAATCTTCAAAATTATCTGCCTCTAGCTATATTTCTGTCAGTATTTATTCTTAATTCATTTTGTTACATTATTTGATATGCCACTAATATGTAATTTGTTCAGGTAGGCAATTGTCATATTTCAAAATTAAAGTACCCCATCAATAAGTTAATTATATTTTAGTATGAATTGTTTTACCAATTTCTTCTAAAACTTAAATGAGGTAATAGAAGTTTTGTTAGAGAAAGGAGAGAAAGGAAAGTTTAGAATGTGCCACTTCTATGCCAACAAGATACCAGGTAGAGTGTCTCTTTGGAGGATTTGACCAGTTAGAGGGCTTCATGCAAATGTTCATTTGCTGAATGGGGGAAGCAGAAGTGTCTTTAGGAGATGAAAAAGTGCAAAAGATAAACTCTGACTTTTTTTTTAGATAATTATTAACTAGACCCTGACACCCTCATTGGTCATCCTTGCACCTAAGTTGCTCACATGAAGGTTTTGCCAGAATAAATTTGACAGTGAAATAGTAATCTCTTTGTTTTCAAATGTAGATTTAAATATTCTTGGGAAAACATACTGTATGTAGTGCCATTTAGACATTCATCCTCATTGGTTCAAATATTTGTAGCTGAAAGGGACCTTTGAGGACATTTAGTTAAACCACATTATTTTACAGATGATGAAAGTCCGGGCCAGAGAGTTTAAAGGATTTGCCCAACGTTCTCTTTCTCCAAATTTAGTGGACAAGCAAGGAATTTTCAGTTAGATCTAGACCTCAAAAGGCTTACATTTGCCATAACATCAGCATAATACAAATATCAGCCTGATTACCTTCTAAAGAAACTTCTCAATTTAAAAAAATTATTATACTTTAGTATAAAGGTAAACATGGAACTCTACTCTCTCTAAACAAATTAGCACATTTAATCATTATCAAGCATTAATTACTTAATAATCTCAAACAAAAAGGAAACTGGAACTTAGGAACTTTTAATTAATAATAATATTCAAGAAAAGTAGAAAGAATGCCTAGATTTGGAGGTCAATCCACTCTTTCTTCTGTACTACCCTGAATGAACACATATGGGATTTGTATTTTAGACTAGTTGCTTACTGCGGAGAGGATGCATATTGTGTGTGGTGGGTTTTTTTTTTTAATTATTGGGGGATTAGGCTGGGTTTTCTAAAATATTGCTACTTATATATTAATTGCTATTTATATAATAATGGCTATTTCACCAGTTTAGGCAGTAAGCATTTATTATTAAAGCATATTAAATATTAGAAGAGTATTGACCATGTGGCAGTTAACCCAAGCTGAAACCCCTCCAGCGCCATATTTCTACATTACCTATACTGGCCTAAGACAACATTCAGAGCCTAGAATGCAAGTCAAGAATGGTGCTGCCCTTGTAGTCAGAGGCTTTTTCCTTTTTTTGATAGAGGTGGTTCCTTACACACTGATCAAAGATCATTGGTTAGCATCATTCAATTCCATTGGTTGATGTGACTTGAGGGTGGTCCATATTAAAATGAGCTCTACTATGATGACATCAAGGTCTAATGGGAAACAGACCTACTGAGGGGCAACAATAAAATTCAGATAGGTGTGGCTTAATCCCCTCAGTTCCCTGAGCTAGTCAAAGAGTCTATTCTCTACCTCTATTGTACACCCTGCACAGGATTAGAACTCTCTCCTAAAAATTTACCTCTCTAAAGTGTGTGTGTGTGGGGGGGGGGAAGAAAGGGTCACCCCAAAAAAACATTATTAATGGACCAGTGGCTGGCATGAAACCTCACAGCCTTACTATTTCTTCCACAAAGGTACTGATTTGTACATCAAGAACATCGGTTTCCAGGGCTGACTATAATGTTAAGTTGTCTTATGCCCTGCTGCCTATCATCAGCTAAACTTCCAAACGTAGCTGCTAATTCTAGCATTAACATGATTATTTTATAAGCCAAAGAGATTTTTCATGATTCTCTTGCCTAGAGAGGCAAAACTCACATATTTTCCATAGGGGTGAAATAATTATTTTTCCCCTTTAACTTGTAAAATGGTGGTTATTTCTCTCCATCCTCTTCTTTTATTAATGCCAGTTTAAAATCTGAATATCTTGGGTTCACCATCTCAGGTTCACCTAAGTACTGTTAAGAAAGGTGTCTTCACAGGTCTATTCCTTGTGAAACTATGACATCAAGTTTCTGCCTTTTCTGGGAAACAAAGCTCTTCACATTGTATTGGTCAATAGTGAGGAAAGCAACGACTTTCTTCACCTTTCACACAGTCTGGCTAGTAGAAGACTAGTCACTGTTGATTTGCTAGTAAATATTGCAATAAAAGTCACTGCTTCCTGGATCCAAGATATTACAAAACATTCCTCCCCACCAAGTCAAATAGGAAATTGTTCCATTTTATATGAATATTTAATATATACTTATGATATTTAAAAAGCCACTCTGATTTATATCATAATGTTTTTGGACTACTTTTCTAATCTTTTTAACCCACTGATCTAGACATAGGGTCAAGTTGTAGCTCTTATACTTTATGACCCTGGGGAAGTAATTTAAACATATCCAAGTTTCAGTTTCCATATTTGTGAAGTAGTGATAATCTTAAACTACCTAACCCATATAATTGTTGTGAGAAAACCTTGTTGCACTGTATAAATCCCAGTATTCTGAATTTAGAGCTGGAAAGGACCTTTGGGACTATCTGGTCCAGGTGTTGGAAAACTAACTCACCCCCTATCCCCAGGACCATATCCAGATTAGTGCATGTTTTTGTATGGCCCAAGAGCTAAGAATAGTTTTTATATTTTATAATACAATAAACCTCTATTTAAAAATGAAAAAAAAATTAGCTCCCTGGACATCCCCAAACAGGTCACAGGGCTGCATTTGGCTGTCTGTAGTTTGCAAAACCCTGATCTGGTCCAACCTACTCATCTTATATATGAGGAAAGTGAGACCCTTAGAGGTGAATTGACTTGGCCAGGGAAGCACAGGTAGTCAGAGGCAGAGCTAGGATTTGAATCTAGACCTCTGATTCTAGATAAAATGTGGTTTCCATGGTGTCTTTGAATTATTAATTAAGGAGGCAAAAGCTTTGGTTTTCCTTTTATTTTGGAAAATGGTGATTACCAAGTAGAGGTCTATGTTTACCTCTGCTAAATTTTAGATTTGTCCAAAGGAAATCTTTCTGGTATTTATGTCATGCTGAAGTTGTGGCAAATGCAACCCCCCTGAGTTTTGTATTTGACTTGATTCCTTAGGTATTTACAGAAACATTTTTCATTTTATCTCTATCTACCTGAAGAGGTAGAGCCAGACTATATCTTCCATAGTGCCCTGGAGATGTCATGATGTCAGGTTGTAAGGTAAGGAACATTGATGAAGTTCATTAGGCATGTAAATTTATTTTTCTCTTTAGGAATGTGTAAAGCCATGCATTGGGATAGGACCATGGATACATGGGAGAATGTGGGAATGGGATATTTTAGTGGATATGCTCATTGGCTGCAAAATTTAGGATTGCAAGGAATCTTCATGTTAAAGACATGAAGAAAGACAACTTTAAAAGAAAGAAAGAAAAGAATATATGAAGTATATCAAATAGATAAGTAGTATGCCCTGAATGGCTGAAAATGGTGCCTTGAATGGAATTTGAGCATAAAACTGCTGGGTGCTAAGTGGGAGCTGCTACCATGAGGTGGTATAGTGGAAGGATTCCTGGATTTGTAGTGAAATGTCTTGGATTAAAATTCCTGCTGTGCCATTCACTATTTATATAACCCTGGGCAAGTTACTTAATGTCTATGGGATTCAGTTTCCTCATCTGAAAAATGAGGCGGTTGGACTAGATGAACAAACTAAATATTTGAGTCTAGGAACATACGATTTGCTTGGGATTTTCATAACCAATTTTAATGGCTAATTACCCAAGTATAGCAAGGAAAGGGGATGTAACTAGATGGAGAAAAGGTATATAATTAGTAGGAGAACATGTGGTTCCCAGGTCCACAGCTATAGAAAGGGATGAGAAAAAACACAATAAACCACGTTTAAGAATCGTGTGGGCAGAAAGGATGCATCCCTTGTTTCAGAGGTACGTGGATTTACTCCAACCAGATATATAAGTTTAATGAGGAGCTTTATCACTTTTTTCTAAGCAGACTGTTGTTTCCTGACATACAGAGATCACTTTAACACTTTCAACAACTTTTCACTATAAGGGAGTCTTATGAGTCTTAATTACTGTCATCCATTTACCAGTGACTGGGCTGCCTTCCATCTTTACTTTGAATCCCAAAAGACTATTCATAATCTTTATACATCTTCTTTCTGGCTGAACTTCCCAGGTTAAAAAATAAGCTTAGAAAAGATAATGGTTGTTAAGCATTTTAGAAAGTCCAAAATACTGGTTTTTAAAACATAAGGGGATTAGAAGGAAAAATGCACACCCATATGGACACACACCCACTGCTTACTTATACAGGGGTGCTGAAACATACTTTCAGGTATGACAGCATGCTTGAGTTTGGCTATTTAGCAATTACCCTGTGAGTCTTTCCCAACTAACAAAAGTCAGCTGAGGCATGTAAGCCTGGCTGTTTTACCAGTCAATCACCTGTTATTTGATACCGTTTCCCCTATTATTTTCTACCTTTAGTGTAATAGATCTGAGAAAAGTTTTCCCATTCTTAATGCATATTATTACAAATTGCTTTTTAAACTTCAACATACTGAATGAATATGAGTTATCATTTTCAAATAATAATAGCCATGATAATAAATGATGACTTGACTTTCAAATAAGAAAATAAGAGTGCTATCTCAGTGTGTGTATGCAAATTATTAACAGAAAACTAGACAAGTGAGCTTTTAAAGGATTTTCCTTGCTTCCCTGGTATATTCATTAATTGTATGGACTCTTTCCCACTTTCCCCTCTCGGAAGTAATATTTCTCTAAGGATTTAACATGAACATTTATTGGGGGGAGGAAAGTTCTTACTTAAACCTTTCTTTCCCCTCCAGAATTATAGAGGTTATGCCTGTGTTCCTGGGCAGATATAAGTAATGCTGTTTTTGAAGAAGTCCTCTTTCCTTTTCATAGAGAATCCTCAGGCCAAAGAGCTTCATTGTAATGACAAGACTGCTTGTACACCTGTTGAATATACCAAAGATCTTATCGCCATTGAAATCAAGACGTCACTGTTGCTATAGAAACCACAGCAAGGTTACAGTTTCAAAATGAAGGGGCAGCCAGAAATGGAGACAGAGGTATGGTTTTTTTTTTTGTTTTTTTTTTTTTAAGAATTCTTAATATACAAATTAAACTTTACTGGTATTGAGGAATTTTCTATGGAAAGTTCTGAAATCATCTAGTCATAGGAGGTTTGAGGCTTTCAAATACGTTTTTTTTCTCCTGAATTGCTCAGGTAACATAATTACCTCAGGGGATTTAGAAGATATTATGCTATGTTAGATCTTGTTGAAGATGTCATTTTGAAAGCCACCAAGATGAAAAATGCAACATCTGCTATTGAATAGAAACACAGAAATCCTTGCCCATTTTTAGAGAAAATTATTAGTTTTAAAAATATGTAACTTAATTTGTTGTCAGGAACAGGGATGTTATTCTAAATATATATATATATATATATATGTATATATGTAATGCATATGTCTGGTCTTGCCATTTCTAAATATTCCCTCCTCCTTTCCACTGTCCTATAAATAAGCCACATATTTTTGCAGAACAATATAACTCAGATAATGTCTCTAATAACATACTCAGAGATTATGTTGAAAATGGCATTGTACTTAGGTGGCTTGAGAATGGCAAATAGAATGCGATTCCTTGATAAATATTGTGTGTGGGTAATGGACCTGGCATTCTATGAGAGTAGGCACACATCCACACACCACAAATGTTAACTCTTGTTGGGTTTCACCAATCCATTCCTTTTTCTTCTATTCTAATTGTGAATTCTAATTGTGAATGAATGGTTTAGTAGCTCAAGTATAAAAGGACTTAATTTACATACTGTTGATACTCCCCAAAGAATTCTGTCTCCAAACTTATATTTCTCATGTCCCAGACTCTAAAGTAAACAGTTGATTTATGTATTCACTGAAACTAAATGGGTAAAGGAATTATTAATGATTAGTGACTTATTGTGGAGTATTGCTCAAGGGGAGAGAGAGAAGGATCAGAGAGCTTGATAAAGCTCTGGGCCCAAAGTTCTACTAAAGTTTATGATGAAAAGCTCTTGGCATCATTGGCTATTTATACATTTTTTGACTATTCATGTATTTTATTATTAGATGAAATAGGGAAATAACTCAATTTTCAATGAAATGTAATTTTAGTGTTATAGAGCCTTAAGCACTAAACTCCAGAGAAGGTTTGATTGCTATTTCTATCTAGAACTACATTTCTATCTAGAACCCATTTCTAAGATACTCCATAAATGCAGGTCCAAATTTGCTTTGAACTTCGATTAACTTCATTGTGTTGTGTTGCTTATGGCTGACTGTCTCTCAATTACAAATACTCTGATGAGATTAAAATAACTTGTTTCTTCCTGAATTCAAGGTCACTCTGGATTTTTTATCTAGTATACTATGCTACCTCTTACCTGATGAGACACCAGAACTTAAAATATAAGTTTTCGGCATATTCAATTAAAACAATTATTCTTAATCTAGGGTCTGTGAACCAATTTCTAAAAAAAAATATTTTCACAACTTTCAATATTATTGGTTTCCTTTCTTTTTCATGTATGTACATTATTCTGAGGCCTGAGAAAACTTCTCAGATTGCTAAGTGCCTGCATGATTCACACACACACACACACACACACACAGAGAGAGAGAGAGAGAGAGAGAGAGAGAGAGAGAGAGAGAGAGAGAGAGAGAGACGTTTAGAAGCCCTGAACAAATTAAGCTGAAATGGTTTCATTTTCAACATTGGTCAGATATATGGTCTCCAAATGTGATATTGGAATAAGGAGAACTCATTGTTGTTATAGAAAACTGAAGAAAATCCCAGGTTATGTCTTGCAAAGCAGTCCAATCTGAGGAACGGGCCTGGAGTAACTTGCTTATTTGGGTCAGAGGCTTTTCTGTCTGAGAATGCCTTTAAAACAAGTTGGTACATCACCTAAGAATTCCACCTAGACATAACTCATAAAGTTCTTATATGCCTTCATGAATACCATTGTGTTAAAAATCAACTTTATGAATTGATGTAATTTATGCAAGGTAGACCAGGATCTATTTTATTGATTCCCACAAATATCTTCCCAACAATAAACTCTGTAACAAACATCAAGGAAAAGGTTTATCCAACCACTAGAAAAACAAGTCTCTGCAAAAGAAAACCAGAAGTATTTTTAAAGGTAAAGTAAATAAGCAATATTTTCTGAGCTATTAATTAAATTATCTTAGAGCAATGCACTCTCAAGCTACAATCTTGTTTTTATTTGTTTTTCTCTTCAAACAGATGCTGTTTTAGGTTCCATGGTCTTTTCAAGGTGTCTGGAAGTTATTTCCTTTGAAACTTTTTTATAGAGTTCCATCTATAAAACTATCAAAGAGGCAGAAACATAAAGTGATTATAGGGACATACTGGCTCCAGAAGTGAATGGACACAAAGAATGATGAATTTTAGATTTTAGTCTCTTTCGTTGTAAGGTCTTTGACTTGAGATACATTAATTATCTGTGCCTCAGCTTCCCCATCTGTCAAATGGAAAAATAGTTTGAGGAATATTTTCTCATTATCTACTAGTAGATAATAAATATTGATTGATTTATGGTAGTTTCTTAGTGCTGAGTTGGATCCTGGAGATATATAGATATAGACATATATAGATATAGGTATAGATATTGACATATAGTTCTCTTCAGCATGCTTTGGGCAGTGATGCCTGCTCCAAGGTTGAATGTAATGTAGAATATGTGGGTGGCAATGGGAGTGTGGAAGGAGAGGTTCTCATTCTTTGTTCCTCCACACTGACACTTCCAGAGAGAATCTTTCCTTCAGTAGAAGGACTTAGGCCACCAATATTGTTGGGTGGGGATGGGAAGAATTGCTCCTCCTTTCTCTTTTCTTCTTCCATCCCCTCCCTAATCGCATAGAAGAGAGAGGGAAGCAACAGGAATGTGGGCACTGAAGCCCAAAATGTTCTATGCCAATTCTTTTTTTTTATCTCCAAGGATCTCAATTCAATTTATTTTTTAAAGTAATAAACATTTTTATTTATAGTTTTGAGTTCCAATTTTTATCCTTCCTTCCCATACTCCCCTCCCCCCTCCCTGAGGTGGTAAGTAATCAGATATGGGTTATACATGTATGATTATGCAAAATATTACAATTTTAGTCATTTCATACTGGAAAATTTGAATAAAAGAAAAAATGAAAGAAAGTGAAAAATAGCATGCATCAATTTGTGTTCCATCAGTATCAGTTCTTTCTTTGGAGGTGGATAGTATGTTTCATCAGTAATAGTACTTTGTTATTGTCTTGGATCATTGTGTTGTTGAGAATAGTTAAGTCTTTCACAGTTCTTCATCAAACAATATTGCTGTCTCTGTGCACAATGTTCTCTTGCTTCTGCTCACTTCACTATACATCAGTTCATACAAGTCTTTCCTGGCCTTTCTGAAATCATCCTGCTTGTCATTTCTTATAGCACAATAATATTCCATCACCATCATATACCACAGCTTGTTTAGCCATTCCCCAGTTGATTTCCAATTCTTAGCCACCACAAAAATATCTGCTATAAATATTTTTGTACAAAAGGTCTTTTTCTTTTTTTGGAGATGTCTTTGGGATATAAACCTAGGAGTGGTTTTGCTGGATCAAAGGGTATGCACAGTTCTATAACCCTTTGGGCATATTTCCAAATTGTTTTCCAGAATATGTCATTTCTTTATGAAGCTGAGTATAGCCTAAATCTTTTAATTTGCAAACGAATTTTGGCTATCTTTCACTCTTCACTCTCATTTACTCCACACATTCAGTCACATGCCAAGTCCTATTTGTTCTTCCTCTAAAATATTTCTCATATCCATCCTCTCTTTTCCACTCAATCAAAAAGCATGTATTAAATACTTAATATATGCCAGTGACTGTGCTTGGCTCTAAAGAAACAAACAAAAAAAAGAGACTCCCTCGTCTTAAGGAGTTTACATTATATCATTGGAGATGTACACACATATGTATATACAGAACAAATACAGAATTAAAACAAGGTAATAAGAGAAGAAACTAGTAATTGGGGATTCAGGAAAGGCTCCACATTAAAGGTAGTACTTGAGCTTGTTCTTAAAGAAAAAGAGGGATTCATCAAGGCATAGAAGTACTCTATTCACTAAGGAACTCTAATTCAGGCCATCTCTTCTTGATAAGGCTACTGTAATTATATCTTTATTCATCATCCTGCCTCCAGTCTATACATTCTCCATTCAATTCTTCACACTTTTTGAGTTATCTTTCCATGTTATTATGCTGATTATACAGTTCTCCTAAGCAACAACTTTCAATGGCTCCCTATAACCTATCAAATGATTTATACACCCCTGAGATTATCATTGACTTCACCCTCTCTTAACCCAGTCTATCTCCAGCTTATGTTTTCATTGTTGTCATTTCAGTCATGACTACTTTTAGGATTTTCTTGGCAAAGATACTGGAGTGGTTTTCCATTTCCTTCTCCAGCTCACTTTCCAGATGAGGAACTCAGGCAATCACGGTTGTGATTTTGCCCAGGGTCACACAGATAGTATCTGAGCCTGTATTTGAATTCATTAAGGTGAGTCTTCCTGATTCCATGCCCAGTGCTCTATCCACTGCACCCCTAGCTGTGCCTTATCTTTCTAACCTTATCTCATATTACTCCTCTTCACATCCTTAGCCAAACTGTATTACTTTCTGTCATTTATTCATTTCTTGACCTCTCCTATCTCAGTGGTTTTACTCACACACTCTTCTGTAGTTATATTAATCTCCATCTCTGAGTTTACTCACATTTCCATCTTTTGAAATCCTTTCCTTGCTTTAAGACCTAAGTCAGAGTACTTACTCCTCTACATAATATTTCCTGCCCCTCATTAGGTGAAAATGTTTTCCCTTTCCTCATATTTCTGGGTTTCTCCTGTGCACTTATTTCATTCTTTCCTTTATCATTGTTATTTGTGTATTTGTCTTTCCCTAATTAAATTGTAAACTCTATGATATTAGGGTATTCTGAGTACTTAGTCCAGTGCCCTGTTCAAGGTAGACTTTTTCTAATTGTTTGTTGGATTATTTCAATGCAATTAGAAAGTTCAAAAGTTTTTGAACCATCTACATCTATATAGCAGTCTAAATGGAGATAACATTTCAACACATCCACTTCCTTTAAATTTTAAGTCACTGTGAAGGACATAACATTGTGCAACTATTACTTGAAAAAATTTTCATTTTATTTTTCAATTAATAAACATTTATTTTTCCCCTCTCCCAGACCCTTTAATTTAAAAGTCAATAAAGAAAAACAAATCTTAATGCTTTGTGATAAATATAAGTTAAAAAGCTGTCTATGTCCAAATATCCATATTTCATTCTACATCTTGAGTTTAACATTTCTCCATCAGGAGTCACATATTTCATCATCAGTCTTCTGGTAATAGGTTGGTCATTGTATTGATCAGAGTTTTAAAGTATCTATCTATCTATCTATCTATCTATCTATCTATCTATCTATCTATCTATCTATCTATCTATCTATCTATCTATCTATTGTTTCAATTAGTTGTTCTCTCCCTGATTACATCCCTCTCGTGGAAAAAAAAAGAAAGCACTTGTAACAAATATGCATGGCCAAGTAAAAATTGGATCCATGTCTGTATATAGACTATTTGTATATGTGTATATATATACATATATAAATACACATGTATATATCAATCTGTAATTTTAGTTCATCTGTCTGCCAGAAGTTGGATAGCATATTTCATCAAATCCTTTGAAATCATTATTAATCACTACATTAGTCAGTGTTCTTAAAGCTTTCAAAGCTATTTGTTCTTACAATATTGTTAATTGTATACATGTTCTCTTTATTCTATATAACTTTATACATCTTCCCTGGTTTCTCTAAACCCATCCTTTTTAATAATTCCTTAGGTCACAATATCATTTCTTTACATTGATATACCATAATTTCTTTAGCAATTACCCAAATGATGAGTATCCCCTTAGTTTCCAGTTCTATGCCACTACATATATTTGTGTGAGTCCCCTTTCACTTTGGGGAATATCGACCTACTAGAGGTATTACTGGGCTAAAGGGTATGTATAGTTTAATGACATTTTGGACGTAGTTCAAAATTGTTTTCTAGAATGACTAGACTTACTTAGAGCTCTATCAACAATTCATTAATGTGTTTTCCTTCAATAGCTCCACCAACATTTGTCATTTTCCTTTTTGTCAAATTTGTCAACTTATGCATCTGAGAGAGAGCCCCAAAGTTGCTTTAATTTGTATTTCAATAATTATTACTGATTTGGAGTGTTGATGTTGTTGTTTTATATGACTCTTGATAACTTGACTTTTTTCTTCTAAAAATACCTGTTCATATCTTTTTATTCCATTTATCAGTTGGGAAATGGCTCATGTTCTTACAAATTTGAATAAATGCTGTAAAGATTCCTCCTACTCCCAGTTAACTATTTCCATTCTAATCTTTTTGCATTGGTTTTGTTTTTGCAAAATCTTTTCAATGATATGCAATCAAAACTGTCCATTTTCTGTCATTCTCTTTACCCCTTGTTATGTCATGAACTCTTCTGTTGATAGATCTGAAAAGAATTTTTCCCTTCTTTCTCTAATTTGCTTATCACATCAATGTTTATATGTGTCATGTATCCATTTATATTTTTTAATTTTTTCTAGTTATTTATTTATTTAGAATTTTCCCCAACTTATAAGTATAAACAAATTTTCACATCTGTTTTTAAAACTTTGTGTTCCAAATTCTCTTCCTCCCCCCCTTCTCACCCCACTTAAGAAATCAAGAATTCAAGTAATTATACATGTGCAGTCATGCAAAACATTTCCACATTAGTCAGGCTGTGAAAGAAAACAGACAAAAAACTTTAGAAAGAGGAACTAACAAAACAATTATACTTTAATTTGTACTCAGATGTCATGTATTCACTTAGAGCTAATCTTTATATTGCATATAAGTTGCTGGTTCAAATCTAATTTTTGCTAAGATGCTTTCTAGTTTTCCCAGTTGTTTTTTGTTAGTGACCAAACAGAAATTTGGTTCTTGCTTGTTGGTTAACAAATACTAGCTTACCAAATCTGTTTGCTTCTGTTTGTTATGAATCTAATATGTTTCATTAATCAACCAGTTTTTTAACCCACGTGAAGCTGTTGACTATTACTTGATTTAATGGAAGTTGGTCAAGTTAAATCTTAATCATAATTTTTCTTTTAAGTCTCCAAAGGACATGTCTTCAAATGTATTCACTGGTAAATCTAACAAAGTATTCTTCATTATAGATTTCAATAGCTGAATCTTCCTTTGGCCAGAGAATTTAATTTCCTTCTCAGTTGAAGTAACATGTATAACTATTATTCTGCTTTAAATTGGGACTCTGGGCAATCTTGGACTTCAGCAAGGGATATAGGGAAGGGAGATTTCTCTTCTGTGCCCCTGAAGTAGTAATGGAAACTGCAAACACATTTTCTTTCTGACATTTGCTTATAGATGTCATTGTCTCTGGGGTATGGAGAATTTGGGTTGGGCAGGGAAATTCCCTCCCTCCCACCCTTACTAGAAATCCAAGGGAAGAATAGTATTGTAAAAGAGTCACCAAGGAGTGCAAATGGACCTATTTCTTTTTTCCTTTTTTTCTGGGGCAATGAGGATTAAGTGACTTGTCCAAGGTCACATAGCTAGTAAGTGTCAAGTGCCTGAGGTCAGATTTGAACTCAGGTCCTCCTGAATCCAAGGCCAGTGCTCTATCCACTGCACCACCTAGGTGCCCCAGTTTGCTTTGTTTTTCTAGCAAAGAGCATGTCCCTCAGCAAGAAGCTAGAATGTATGGCCAGCCCCTTAGGAGATATCCCTTCCTGACAAAGGTCCATTCCCTGTATCTACATCAAGTGGAATTTGGGGCTTAGTAAGGGGATTCCCCAATTCACCCCCTCCCACTGTTTTTGATTAACATTATCATTGTGGTCATTGAACTGTGGAATAATAGGGGCAGCTGGGTGGCACAGTGGATAGAGCACTGGCCCTCGATTCAGGAGTACCTGAGTTCAAATCCAGTCTCAGACACTTGACACTTACTAGCTGTGTGACCTTGGGCAAGTCACTTAACCCTCATTGTCCAACCCAAAAAAAAAAAAAGAATTGTGGAATAATAGTCAAAAGTTAAAAAGGAAATAATGAAATAATGAAATGCTCGATCTTATTTTTTGTCATAGTTGCACTTCTTTTTGCAGGAGGGATGGAGATTTCTGTTCTTTCCATTAATTTTTGGAATGTGTTCCTTGTTCCTCCCCTCCCCAGAGATCCTACCCTTATGACAATGATTTAAAAATGTAGCATACCTACATTTTACATTCAATACCATTTGCAGCATTGAAAAATACTTATTGATCACCTCTCATGTATCAGGCAGTATAAGAATTGATAGAGATAAATGAGAATATATGATATCGATAGCAATGGATAGAGTTCCTCACAGAGCTTTTGTGCCCAGGAGAGGTCAAGAATCACAAAATGTTCCCTGCAAAAGTACATAAAATAGATCCTGAAGAGCACAGAACACTCTGAAGCTGCTTCTAGGAAGAGCAGGAGATAGAAGTAGGTTAGAGGTAGGGTAGAGTGGAAGTGAGCCATCTGATAGTTTCTTATTAAAAAAAAAACAACTATTTTTGGACACTAGGAGCTACGTGTGGTTGCTTTAAGTACTTCTTCTAAATTTTGACATTGCAATGCAGGGACCTATCACTGCATCCTAACTAGCATGTCTGGTACCTGAGCTCAAGGAACTTGCCTCATAATGTAGTTGGGAAAACAGGAAATGTAAAAGAGATAATTAGTGTATGTAGCAAATAATTAGTGTGGAATAAATGCTGCAGGAGTTTAATCCTGAAGGCTTTATGGAAAGGAAAAGATTTAAGATGGGTCTTGAGGAGGTTGTATAGGAGTTAGAGCATTGGAAAGTAGAGGGAAAGACATTTCAAGGGAAGGAGGAATAGTATAGCTAAGGAATGCTTCTGTGGTATACTGCATGGAAAATGGGCCAGATGAGGATAAGCTAAAGGAACTTGATTGTTTTGATAGGACAAGAGACTATATATGGTTTGTCTTGGCCTAAGCAGACAAAACTAGAGCCTTCTGTGGAAGTTGTAAGGAAGCAAATGCAAGGAATCATTTTATAGTAATTAGAAACATCCAGGTTTTATTCCTCAGGTAAAGGGAATTCTTGTTCAGGTATGGGTTGACTAGATGACTTCAATCAATCAATCATTCAATCAAGCATTTATTACACACTTGCTATGTGCTAGGCCCACTGGTAAGCACTAAGATCCCATTCAATACTGAGATTCAGTGATTCTGTGACCTTATATTTCCCCCATCACTAAATTGCCCCCACTAGGGACTGTTTCTCATTATTACACCTTAAGTGATTTGATTATTGTTTTAGTCCCTCTTATGTCATGGGTGGGTTGCTTATATTTTCTAGAGTATATGTTTAATATCCTGGGCACTGAGTGCTTCATTTGGTCATGAAATGAAGGCGTATGCCCCCTTGACTCTGCTGTCATGCTTTGATTGTTTCTGAAACTATTTCCTGGGCCTGTAATACATCCATGCCACTTGACTGCAGATATTTTGAAAGTGGCAAAGTTGATCTAAACATTTTTAGGAACAACTGAGCAGTAAAAAATGGTTTCAAAGCTTCAAAAGCTGTTTCGGTATCTTGTGTCTGGCATCTGAACTGGGGTTATTTATATGAGAACAAAATCTAGTTTAAAAAAATTCCAATTTGTGTCAAAAGTAATTATCATAATTTTTCTTTTTAACACTTACCCAATTTCTCAATGCTGTCTCTTAAGACAATAAACAATCTTCACAATGAGGGAGCTTGATATGGTCCTTGGAGTCTTCACACCAAATAGGAATTCTTTGGTGTTACTCTCAATAATAATAATAATGATGTTAACGCACATCTCTATTGACCTTTTAAGTTTACAGAAAACTTTCATGTCTGTCATTTTTTCTTAGCCTGTCAACTTGTCCTTGAGGTGAGGAGGTCAGATAGTATTATTCTCATTTTATCCATGAGAAAACCTAGGTTAAATTACTTTCCCAGTGTCACCCAGCTTATAAAGGATAGAACAGGACCTGAACATAAGTCTTCTTTGAAACCCAGTATTTTTTCCTTTATGCCAAAGCTGCCAAAAATGTAGGCCACAGATCCTCAAGTTTAGGTACTGAAGATGTTTTCTTCCATGTCCATTGACTTATCAGACATAGGAATAAAGCTGTCCAAAGAGTGAGGATCATAGATATCTCTTTCAGGGATGTATTCTATGACTACTATTTACTTTAATACCATTAAAGTTTAAAACTGAACTGACTTTTTAGCATACTGCATTGTACATTAGTCTATTGAGAAACCTCATATACATACCCATATCTCTGTATGTAAATGAGTATATACACTATACACAATACACATGCATATATATACATACACATGTATATATGCACACACATATATAATCAATAAGCCTTCAGTGCTTAGTGTTTCCCTTATTTTCTAGCCATCAACAAGGATTGTCAGCATTTGTCACCACTCCCCATAGCATTATAGCTCCAGGCAGCTACACTGGTGGGGCAGGATGATCTTAATCTCCAGGGAAGCATTCAAATGGACTGGCAGAGATTAAATATTGTGAATGTCTTTTAAGTTCTCTGAGGATGTATAAGACTCACCAAATATATGGAGACCATGGAGGTAATTGTTTAGAGCAAAACTTGATACTTGAGCTCAAACCTAATGATTTCATATCCAATCATCTTTTCACTGCACCACTGCTATTCTTTCTTAGCCTTAGTACCCAGAACACGGCCCTACCTATAGTAGACAGCTCAGGAAATGTCTGCTGCCAAGGATGACAGTCATAACAAGCTTGTGAAATCTCCGTCCCATCTAATGACAGGAAAAGTATTTCTAGGATCATATTCGTTCCAAGGGTCAGAAGAGGCCTAGCATCCCTGGCTGCCTGGCAGAATCTGAATTCATTGCAAGCTTATATGCTAACAGCGTGTGTGTGTGTGTGTGTGTATGTGTGTGTGTGTGTGTATGATATACGAAAGACAATAAGCTCCCTGAGGAAAGGCATTGTTTCATGTTATATTCCATGTTCCATTATTAATTGGTTAAGACTTCAACTCATCAATGAGAATTCAATTCAATTTAATAAACATTTGTTAAAATATCCATTACATACAAGGCACAATGCTAGGTACTATAAATGCAAAAATGAAAAACAATTTAGTTCCTGCACTCAGGGAGTTTGAGATGGAGATGAGGGTACTAGACATGCATGTAAAAAAATAAAGGGCAGAATGTGATAAGAAGCAGTTCTACCAGGGAGAACCTAGCATTGCACATTAGTCACTTACAAATTGTTGTATTGAAAACATGGAAGATCACTGGTTTACTGGACACTGGATAATTAAGTGCTGATAATACATATGTAAGACAGGTTAATGCATTTTTATTTCAAAAAGTCATTACCATAGCTGCTGGTTTAAGATGTTTATAAGGAAACCAAGGGGAAAAATCAAATAGTAACTCAATAGGTAGTTGTGAATTTCTTATTTATATAGTTGCAATATCTTATTTATATGGTTGCACTGTGGAAATCAGTCTGCGTTGCTGAGACATTATACTTAAGCATATGTTTTCAACTCTATAAAAGCCCGGTGAGTAATACCACTTTGAGAGAAAAGAAGAACCCTCTGTATTTCTTTACACAGTTGGATACCCAGCTGCTCTTGTTTCCATATTGCCAGTGCATTTACTTTGCAAACTTGTTAGCTCCTGCATTATTTGGTAGATCAGAGTTATAAAAGCCAGACAACACTTAAAAACTACAGGGGCAGAACCTATACAATTCTAGTGCTATCCTCAGCAGCTGGTACACCCATCACTCTCAGAGGAAGTGAGAGATTTTTCTAGCCACCGTGGATTGTGTACATGACTAACACATCTGCTCTAATCAGCAGCAGAACTTGAGTGAGTATGGAAGCCAACTTGTTATTCGTGTACAATTTGGTAACTCTAGAATCCATACACACACATACACACACACACACACACACACACACACACACACACACACACATACACACACAGACAAGCAGCTGGTAAATACCATCACTGAGTGGGGAGTATCCTTTGCATTTAGCCACCTGGACAATTCTGGGAGGCCCAGAGTGGCCATCTTGCTTTAGTTGAGTGCTTTGATAGTGTAAATTGGCCAACATGTCTAGATTGTCTTCAAAGACCATTTTAAACAGGCTGCTATTAAATCCTCAAATTTCCCCTCTTAGTAAGACCTGGATACCTCTACCTAAATTCATTTTTCACACAACCTTTGGCTCTCATTATTCCACCCCTTATTAGCTCAAATAATTTCCCCATTCACCCTCTGAATGGAATCTAAAAATATTGATTATGGATCTTAAAAACCCATAGCTTAATCCACCTCCTTCCAACCTTTTTTATTTTATTTTTCAACTTTGTTGTCAAAAGTCCTGGTTCTAAAATCTGACATTATTTCATGAATTACAGCCACCTTTCCACTTTACTTCTCATGACCCATTCCTCTTTAAGTAATACCTAAAACCTAATTTCTCTATAAGAAATAAAACAAAGTACAGGTTATTACCACGGTAATGCAATCAAAGATCTCATATTTGAAATGTGTGTAGTAGTCCCTCCTCAGCTTTGCTTCCTAAAATCCCACACAGCCCTTAGTTCCCATCCAAGCACAGGGAAAGTACCACTTCTTATGGGGCCTCTACTGATTCCTTCCCTTCCCATCCCTAATTACCTTGCATCATGTCAATATTCTTTATATTTACATATCCATGCAAATATTATATTCTTTCAGTTGAATTCATCCATCCTTGAAGGCAGTTTTTTTTCTCTTTACCTTAAAGCACAACACATTATAAATAGCAGGCATTTACTAAATGCCTATTGAATTTAAGTACAAGGAAGAGTGCAAAACAAAGAACCAGGCAAACAAAACAAAACAAAACAAAATAGAACAACTACTAAGAAATGTGAGAAGGCAGAACTCACTTTTATCTGAGGGGGAGACTAGGGGAAGATAGATGTGGTGCTATGCCATGGATAGCTTGTTCCTCTTCCTGATAGATATCTCATTAACGTGTCTGCTTTCTATCAGTCATCTTCATCTTCCTCTCACTAGAATTTTAGACTCTGCTCCTTTGTCCCCTGCCTCTTGTAGGTAAATTTTAGCCTTAACTTACTAAATCCCAGGCCTTCTCTCATTTTCCAGTAGATTCCTCAACATGCTCCAATATGGTCCAGTTTTGCTCCAGCCCTCTCTATTATCCAGCATTCCTCTATTTATTGTTTTCTTCTCTTTTAAAGCAAGCTTCTCAAGGGTAGGGGCTATTTGCTTTATATTTGTTTCCCTAGTACTTAGCATACTATATACCTTCCATAGTAAATGCTTAGCAAATGCTGTTTGTCTATTTGTCTATTTCTTTCATCTATCTATCTATCTATCTATCTATCTATCTATCTATCTATCTATCTATCTATCTATCTATCTATCCATTTATCTATCTATCATCTGTCAATCTATCAATCTATTGATCTATCTAATCTATCTCTCTATCTAACTGCAATTAGGAAGTTCTGGTTTTAAATCCCATCTCTTACTTTTGTTGACCGCTCTTCTCTTGGGAAGATAAGATAGTCCTTCTGTTACCTACTGTCAGGGCTGTCCAGAATGAGTTGGAGAAAAAGTCATCTCCTTATAAACTGTAGCCATCTTCTTTTCTCCAACCATTCTCCTCCCTATTTCTAGCCCAATGCAGTCTGAAATTATGAACTGTGATATAATAAATTTTGCCCATTTGCAATTGTGCCTGGCTAGGGAATATCATTCTATTCCCCTTAGTCACCATTCCTGTAACTTTCCTGACTCAAAGACTCCTACCTAGCCCCTATCATTCCCTTATGTGTATTATCTTCCCATTAGAATATAAGCTCCTTGAGGACAGAGACTGCCTTTGCTTTGTTTTTGTATTACACTTAGCACAGTGTTTGCTGCACAATAATTAATTAATAAATGCTATTTCTTTCATTCATGGGTAACACACATAACATCTCTGAAACTCCACTTCCTCATTTGTAAAAAGGGGAATATTTATATAATTATAGTATTCACCTCACAGCATTTTTATGAGCCTCAAATGAGTTAATGTTTATAAATCCCTCATTTTCTCCACATGGATTATTGATTGAAATCTTTTTATGTGTCTAAAATCTCTTACCTCTCCAATCCATCCTCCAGATGACTATAAAATGGGTATCGTATTGTTAAAAGAAGCATTCTGTCCACATCAATGCACAGCTCAGGAAGCTCCATGGACTTTCTTCTATTTTCTCTAGGCTAGTATAAAATATGAATCCCTCTGGCATTTAAAACCCTTCATGATCTGGATACCATTTACCTTTCTAGACCCATTGTACAATATTTGCCCTTATTCATTCTATGTTTCATACACACTCACTCATTCTTCTCCCATTGACATGACATTATACCTCCCATTTCTATGCCTTTGGCTAGGCTATTCCATGAGGTTGGAATGCACCTCTGCTATTGAAATCCCATCTCTTTCAAGGCTGGGCTCCAGTTCCACTTCCTGTATGATGCTCTTTTTTGATTTCTCTGGTTGTTATCACTCGCCTTCCATATTGCTTTATGTATATTCTCTATACAAAATGGGGCATAGGGCTTTCAGGGAAGACTAGTATCTTTAGCATGAGGGCTGCTTAACCTTTTTCAGGTCGGCTTTCCTTCTTTGGTGTTCACTTGAATCACCCAGTTCTCACCTGTGGTTCCAACAAGCTGTAGTATGCACAACAGCCACATTGAGGTAAACCGTTTTGTCAGACAGGCTAAACCAGGTGGAGGGTAATTGAGGAATCTCAAATCCATTGGGAATTATATTGCTGCCTACACCAAATATGTGACTACTTCCCCCAGTGGAATGCGAAGATGAGAACAATTTGTTCCAATGCCCATGAAGATGGCTGAATCAGGCACTATGGAGCACTTAGAACTTAGACATCAAAGACTCCAAGGTCATCTGCTGCATCCTGAACCATTGCTAGTTGTCTTGACTTTTGTCTTGCCACTGGATTCTGATGTCTCAAAGAGAGAGTGAGGCAGATGACTTTGTGCAACTCCACCTCACTTATTCATGAATCAAAAGACATTACCCATTCCATTTTACCATTTGTATCTACCTCGAAGTTCTGTGTTGACAGGCAAGTGATGAAACAACAGGAGAAGGTACACAATCCTGCAAAGAGGTGGCACAGGCTGTAGGATCATCTCATTGGACTGAAGCAGCAGTGGGATTTGGCAGCTTCCCTGGGTATCTGAACAGCCTTTTTGAAGGGTCGCTCTGCTTACCTCCTGCCATGAGAAAGGGGCTAGAAAAGGTGCTCTCAAAATTGTCTGCATCAGCCAGCTCTGGCCAACTAGCTGTGGCAGGCAAAGATCCTATCCTGTAGTCTAAATGAAAAGATGTACAAAAACTTTCGTAAAGATCGTTTCACTCTCCATCAGTATGTGAAATGTGTGAACATTTATAGATAGCATGAAATGCAGTAGACCTGAAAGATGAACAGCTCTTGTTGTGAAAGAACTAAGCTGGTATTGCATCTAAATAGCAGCACTGAATGAAACAAGGCTGGAAAATGAATGCCAGCTTACTAAAGTCAGAGCTGGATACTTGGTTTTTTTAACTGGCTGCAGTGATGAGGAATGCTATGAAGCTGGCATGAGTTTTGCAATCTACCAAAAGAAACAAATGACAGATTCATGACAATATGATTTCTACTTGCAAGAAAGAACAGCACCATGCCACCATCATCTGTGCATATGCTCTTATCATGAAGAACCATGATGAAGTCAAAGAAAAATTTTATAAAGATCTGGTGACCCTCATCATCAATGTGCCAAAACAGGACAAGCTTATAATTTTGTGTGACTTCAATGCCAGAGTAGGAACAGACTATCAGACATAGTAGGGAGTCCTTGGGAAGAATGGAGTCAGAAACAGCAACAGCAATGGTCACTTACTACTGAAGACTTGTTCATCTCATGAGCTTCTAATCACCAACAATGTCTTCTATTTACCTAAATGCAGTAAAACTTCATGTTTGCACTCTTGCAGCAAACACTGGAATTTAATAGACTATTTCATTATAAGGAGAAGAGACAGACAGGATGAGAGTAATTAAGACAATGTGTGACACAGAGTGCTGGACCCATTATAGACTTATCCTCTTCAAGCTAAACATTCTCATTTAACAAAAGTGGTGACCCCAAGGCAAATCAACTACCAGAAGACTTAATAGCAACAGATTAGATTCCTTCTTCCTGCATGAATAGTTCATTGCTAACTTGGAAAGAAAGCTGAGGCAACACACAGTTGGCAACAGTGAAGCAGAGAAGGAGTGCGTAGTTTTCAGAGATTTAGTTTACAGCAGTGCATTTACTCATCTGGGCCAGAATATTCACAAACATTAAGATTGGTTTGTAGAAAATGATGGACAAATTCAGAAGCTTCTAAATGAAAAATGAGAACTCCACAGTGTTTATCAGCAGGGTATTTCATCCATCTCTAAGAAGGCAGCATTTAACTACATCAAACATAAAATGAAAGTGAAACTTAGAGATATGCAGATTTCTTGGCTCCATGAGAAAGCAGATGAAATTTAGTTTCATACTGATAGTAGCAATCCAAAGTACTCTTGTGCCTTTAAGGCTATTTATGGGCCAAAGACCTAAGGTGAATCTCAACTACTCAGTGCTGATGGTACCACATTAATTAGTGATAAGGTTGTGATCCTGGAGAGATGGGTTGAACATTTCCATAGTGTTCTTAACAGACTGTCATCAATCGATGCTGTAGCCATTGACCCTATACTTCAGGTGGAAGTCATTCCATTTTAAATTGAACTGCCAACTGAAGAAGAGGTTTTGAATGCTATCAGGCTGCTCTCATGTGGCAGAATACCTGGTGCTGATTCAATTCTAGCTGAGATGTACAAGTCAGGGGTTCTACTGCTTATACAAAAGCCAGCAGAACTTTTCTGGGTTATATGGCAAGAGGAAATTATTTCCCAGGAGTTTAAAGATGCTTCCATTATCCATATTGTGAGATTTAAAATTGGATATAAGAGCATTAAACTCCCCTTTAACCTTTCCCTTATATATCTCCCAGACCAGTAAGAGAAAGAAGCCTCTGAGCTTTAGTTAGAGATGGATTACTTAGCTTTTATTGTTTGGGAATTAATTAGCCAACAGACAAGGTGATGCTGATTAGAGAAATAGGAAAGTAGAAATACAAATAAATAGTCTTAGATCTAAGCTTAGTCTATATTCCTTATAAAACTCACTAAATCCCAAGGCCACCTCTGAGGCTGAGAACCACATCAAGCACATGCTGTTACCAAGGACCAGGGCCAATCACCAGAGCATGCCGTCAAACCTGAGTCAGTGTATGTGTGCAGAGCAAGAGGGAGAGAGCGAGAGAGAGAAACTACTTCCGTTCTCTCCTTGCTTTTAAGCTCGCACCCTGGAAGTGGAGTGCTCGGTCACACTCTCCAGAGTATCAGCAGGCGCATGGCTGTTTGTCATGGTCTCCTCCCTGAAAGGGCGGTCCTTCAAAAACTGGCATCCTTCAGTTATTGTTTAGCCAACTCTTAAATGTTAGTTAAAAGCTTTCATTTTTTTTTTTTTTACCACATTTCCCCCCTTTGCTTCCTCAAGAAATGCCCCGTTTCTTGAGGAAACAAAGCAGGGACTGTAATGATTGGAATGACACCACCTGCTGGAGACTTACTTTAGAAAAGCTCTGCGATGAAATGAAGGTCTTTGAGGGCAAGACCAGGAGTCTTTTCTTTGGCGTCAGGAAGTGACATTTGCTAGTGGGAGGAAGAAAGAAGAGCTGGGTGCTCTGACTTGCGCTTTTTCCTGAGGAAGCTGGTGGAGAGGGGGGCTAGAAATGCGCTCTCCCTTTAATAGATAGGAATCTAGGCCTTTCTCTCTCTCTTTACCAAATTCTTATTCTCCTTAATAAATGATTAAAAGTCTAACTCTTGCTAAAGCTTATAATTTATTGTTGACCACTCACTAGATATTTTAGACAGACTAGCTAGAATTTTAGCCCTTAACAATAAAGGAAATGGAAATAGGTTGTTCTGTGATAGTCACAGGGGAGGGTCTCTCTTAGTTATTTCCAGTAAGATTCTTTCCAGAGTCCTTCTTAATAGTCTGATCCTTCACTTGGGATATGATCATCTTCCTGAGAGTCAGTGTGGCTTTAGAAGGAATTGAGAAATCATCAACATGGTGTTTACTGCTTGATAATGCCAGAAGAAATGCCAGGAGCAGAATAGAGGTCTGTATACAACATTAGTAGATAAAGGCCTTTAATACTGTCAGTCATGAGGGCTTGTAGAAAATTATTGCAAAATGTGTTTGCCTATAGGAGTTCATCAGTATTATTTATCAATTTCATGATGGTGCACTTGCTGAGGTTCTGGATAATGGACAACACTGTCATGCTTTCCCAGTCACCAATGAGTATAGCGGGGCTATATGCTTGCTTCTGTGCTTTTTAGCATGATGTTTTCTGTGATATATATTATTGGATGTCTTCAACAAGGACACAAATGGCGCCAAGGTCAGCTACTGCACTGATGATAAATTATTTAACTTGAAAAGGCTATAAGCCAAAGGATTAGCAGTACCAGATCTTAAAATATATTATAAGACAGTGATTATCAAAACTATCTGGTACTGGCTAAGAAATAGAAAGGTAGATCAATGGAATATAGTAGACACAATTTAGAGGAACAAATAAACTTAATAGCCTTGTATTTGACAAATATACAGAGAAGATTTTAGAATCAAAATTCATCATTTGGTAAAAATTGTTGGGAAAACTGGAAAGCAGTATGGCAGAAACTGTGCATGGACCAATATCTACACCACTTACAAAGATAAGGTCAAAATGGATACATGACCTACATATAAAGAGTGATAGTAGAAGAACATATAACATATTATTTATCAGATTTATGAATAGGCAAACAATTTATGAATAAATAAGAGATAGAGAGCAAAGTTAAATGTAAAATGGATAATTTTGATTACATTAAATAAGAAAGGTTTTGTACAAATAAAATAAATGTATTCAAGATGAGAAGGAAAACAGAAAATTGGGAAAAAATTACAGGAATATATCAGATAAAGGTCTCACATCAAAAGTATATAAAAAAGCTTTTTCAAATCTGTAACAATAAATCATTCCCCAGTTGGTAAATGGTCAAATATTGTGAATAGGCAATTTTCCAATGAAGAAATCAAAATAATTTATAGTCATATGAAAAAAGCTCTAAATCATTATTGATTAGAGAAGTACAAATTAAAACAACCTTGAGTTATCATTTTACAAGCCAAGACTAAAGTGGAGGGCGAGTTGGTACATGACTTTTTTTCATGTTTGTTTATGTACTCAATGCATCCTCTGAAGCTGAGATGTACCAACATATGAATTGATTTTCTGCTGCTTGTGCTAATTTTTGCCTAACAATTAACACCAAGAAAATGGACTGCCTACCAAACTGAAGGTTTACAGAGCCATTGTGCTGAGCTCATTGTTTCCTGCCTTTGAAAACTGGACAGTATACAAGCACCATGCCAGTGAACTGAATAGCTTCCATTTTAATTGTCATAGGAAGATTCTGAAAATCACCTTGGCAAAAATAAGGTACTATACAGTGAGATTTTTTTTTTGAGCTTAACTGCCAAGCATTCAAATTCTACTGCAGAACACAATTCCAAAGGGCTGGCCACATGTATGCCAAATGTATGTTTGCCTAAAAGACTATTTTATAGAGAATTCACAGAAAGCAAGTGCTCACATATGCATGTATCTATCTATCTATCTATCTATCTATCTATCTATCTATCTATCTATCTATCTATCTGTCTATCTAGTCTACATCTACATCTACATCTACATCTACATCTACATCTACATCTACATCTACATCTACATCTATATCTATAGCTATAGCTATACACCTTACAGAAGATAAAAGGAAAGTTATTTTCTTATATTTAACCAATTCATTACTTTCTAAAATTTTTAAATTTTATTTTTAATTTATGGAATAAAACAAGAATTTTCTTTAAATAGTATTTTAATGTAACTTTATAAATTATGAAGGAAATATGATATAATGACAATGAAACTAAAATAGAATGGTTTAATGTATAAGGAAAAAACTCAGCAGTTTATGATATACATGAGAAATACATCTAAAAATAAATGTATGCAGAATGAAAACAAGAAGTATGATCAAAACTATCTGCATACCAGAAATGTAAGAGTTACAATCATGCTATCAGGTAAAGCAGAAATAAAAATTCATGTCAAGAGAAGAAAACAGGGAATTTAAGTTATACACTGCTGCCATTCCAGTGGAAGTTTTCATTATTTTGCATCTAGACTTTTTTAATAAATAAAAATATTTTATTGTTTTCCAGTTACATATAAGGATAGTTTTTAACATTTGTTTTCATAGGATTTTTAGTTCCAAATTTTTCTCCCACCCCCCCCTTCCCTCCTTCCTCCCCAAGATGGAAAGCAGCATCTAGACTATTTCAATAACCTTCTGGTATGTCTTTCTGTCTCAAGTTTCTCCTCACTCCAGTCTACCATTCAGCTATTAGATTGATCTTCCTTCTGCACAGTTCTGACCATGTCACTATCACCCTCCTATCCTGATTTAATTAACTCCAGTGACCCCCTATTACCTTCAGAATCAAATGTAAAATCTTTTTGGCTTTTAAAGCCATTTGCAATTGAGCTCCTTTCTGTCTTCTCACTCTTCTTACATCTTACTCTCCTCCATGTATTCTGAAATCCAGTTACACTGAATTTTTTCACAAGTTAATATTTGTGGGATGAAAGAAGACATTTTAGATTGTCCTTCATGCTTGGAATTCTCTCCTTCTTCATCTCTAACTCCTGGCTTTCCTAACATTTTGCAAGTCCCAGCTAAAATCCTATTCTTTACAAGAACGCTTTCTAGATTGCCCTTAATATTAATGCCTCACTATTGTTAATTATCTACAATTTAACCCATATATAGCTTATTTGTACACAATTATTGACACATTGTCTCCCAGTATAATACCTCATACATAGAAGATACTTAATAAATGCTATTTGACTTTTTGCTTGCAATAAAATAGTATTACTAATAATGATATGATAACAATGTGATTGGATATACTTCATTATTTTTGAAAACATTGGTTTAGCATTTTGTGATACAGTAATTTAAAAGTTCAGTTCTGGGGCAGCTAGGTGGCGCAGTGGATAGAGCACTGGCCCTGGAGTCAGGAGTACCTGAGTTCAAATCCAGCCTCAGACACTTAACACTTACTAGCTGTGTGACCCTGGGCAAGTCACTTAACCCCAATTGCCTCACTTAAAAAAAAAAGTTCAGTTCTAATTTCTGTTTATTTTGATATTTTGTTTTATGACTGTTATAGCTGAAAAATATCTCATAAAGATATATAGATCCAAATGGAAGAAATACGTTGTTGACTGTGCTTACTAAATCATAATAATCATTTTTATTCCCAATCACCAATTATGCACAGGTTTTTGTTGTGATCCAACTAGTATTTATTGATGTCAATTGTTCTTGAAAACTAATCAGGGAGGCAGCTAAGTGGTACAGTGGATAAAGTACCAGCCCTGGATTCAGGAGAACCTGAGTTCAAATGTGGCTTCAGACACTTGACACTAGCTGTGTGACCCTGGGCAAGTCACTTAACCCTCATTGCCCCACAAAAAAAAAGAAAAAGGAAAAAAAATTAATCAGAAGGTATAGCATTTTTGGTAATAAATGGGTACAAAGTCAATGAAACCCTTTATGTGAAAGATTTTTAAATGGGCTACTTCCATTTTTTAAAAAAGTGTGAAGATAGTTTTTGTAGGTGATGCATTTGCATCATTTTCATTTACTCACAGAGGAGAGAATAATTACTTAGGAAGAAAGGAGAGTCAATGTGTCACATACTACAGAAAGATTAAGAAGGATAAGTACCAAGAAAAGGATATAAGATTTGACAATGAAGAGATACTTGATAACTTTGAAGAGGACAATGTGATTTGAATGAGGAATGAAGGATAAGGAGGAGTTTAAGAACCTTGGAAACTGGAAGTATGGTGTTTACTCTAGTGGGAATAGGAAAATCCAGAAGAGTTTCTTTGGAATGGCTTTGAGGGGAAAGATCTTAGCTATACATAGAAATCCATGTCTGCTCATCCTATGCTAATTATTATTTCCTATGGGGAAAACCTCTCCTCCCCCCAAAAAACCAGTGGCTGTTACTCATCTATGGAAGCTATAAAGTGATATGGGAGGGCAAGATATGAGTATATTATGGTTGATAGGGAAGGACTGTCTTTTGTGTGTAGCTGCTACAGGGTCTCTGGTCCAGGTGAGGTTATAACTAAAAGGGACCAAACAGGATACTTCCACAGGAAGATAGTATCCATAGGAGGTAAGATGGAGAAGTACTAAGTGATGTGCTTATGTTGGAGACAAACCTGGATGAAGGGGAAGAATGAATACATCCCATATTGTCTCTCTCTGATCAATTGTGCAAACATTAATTAATTGACAAACATGTTTTTATTAAGTTTCTACTATGTGTCAAGCACTATAGGTGTTCCTTGTGGTCAAGCCAAGTCCATCTCTCCCCAAGGGGGATGACCCTCACTTTAAAGTTCATTGGATAAAGCAGTAAATCTGAAGTGATTGTAAAGAATTAATTGTTATTTGAGGTTTTTATGCCTTGGCTCGTACTGGCCTGGGGCTCGGCAAACTGCATGGTGCTCCACCTACTGGTTGTAGCCGTTGCCAGGGCTCTGGCACCTCACGTCATCACCACTCGCCTACATGGGCCTGGCAAAATTATAATGATTGGAAGCCTAGTGAGGGCAGTCATGTGACTGTCAGAGCGGCCATCCCATTGGCTGGGGATGTGTGGGGGTGTTTCTAGGTTTGGGGGAGGAGAATTGGGCATTCTAGGTGGAAGCTGGAAAGTGACAGGCGTTCTGCTGCCTATTTTCAGCTGATTCCTGGGCGGTGGTATTTTTTCAGATATTATAATTTCCCTTTCCCCATTTTATTTCCTTTCCCTTGATCCTACTGATCCTGTTTGTGTGTTTTTTTTTAAGTTCGTTCTTGTTAAAATAAATCTTATTCTGTTTTGAGGGAGGCTGCCGGTCTCCTTCCTTGCCCCAATATTGCGGCGAGCCGCTTAGCTAGCTCTCTCCAATTAAAAATTGGTCTCCACATGATGATGATGATAATAATGATCATGATATAACAATAGCCAGCATTTATATAACACTTTGAGGCTAGCAAAAAGCTTTACATATGTTATTTCATTTGATACTCACACTAATCCTGTGATGTAGGTACTATTATCCCCATTTTAGAAAGGACAAAACTGATGCTGACAGAGGTTGTGACTTGCCCAATATTCCACAACTAATAAGTTTTAGAGGCAGGATTCAAATTCAAGTCTTCCTGACTTCCTGAATTTGGTTCCAATGCTCTATCTACTGTGACATCTAGCTACCAAAATTATTGCTATTCTAAACTTTTTTTTTATTTCTGTCAAAGTCCTAAGAGAACTGGAGATCAGTTTGGGCAAAAAAAGTTTAGATTAGCCGTTTACATACTGTATCACAACCCAATTGGATATTCTACATAAACTTTAAAGGTCCCATCATTTTTTTTAAGTAGGAGGATAATTATTTACAATTCTAGCTAATGGAGGATTTCTAATAAAACAAGGGATAGAGCAGATCACAAAAATAAAATATAAAGTTTTTATTACATGACATGGTAGAATTTTGTATAAACAAACTCAATTGCATTACAAGAAGGGAAATTGTCCATTAGGAAAAAAATCTTATCAAATATTTCTGCAAATACATTCTCTCTCTCTCTCTCTCTCTCTCTCTCTCTCTCTCTCTCTCTCTCTCTCTCTCTCTCTCTCTCTCATATAAACACACAAATCCAAGATATATTCCCATAAGGTTAAGTAGGTTCATAGCAGGACTTTCTCTGGTAGCAGAGAATTGGGAAAAAATGTATTCATCCATTGGGGAATGGCTACATATGTTGTATTACATGAATTTAATAGAGTATTCTTGTACTGTAGGAAACTGTAAATGTGAAAAGTTGCAGAAACTAACATGGACTGGTACACATTGAAGTAAATAGAATCAGGAAAACTATATATAAAATTATTTCAGCAATGAAAATGGAAAGATCCAAAACATGAAACTTAAATTTAATAACAAAACTTGACCTTAGAGAAAAGATAATGTACCTCTCTGTTTTCAACAGAGAGGTGTTGATCATGGGTGGTGAATATTATATGCACTTTTCACAAGTGATCAATAGGATTATTTTGTGTAATTTCCCTTTTTTCCTCTTTTAAAATCTTTGTCGTAAGTGGTGTTTTATGAAGTGGGGGAGAAGGAAATGTATTTGATGCAACAATAAAACTCAATAACAAAAGATAAATAAATGAAAATAAGTATATTGTGAATCCAGTGTTATGTAGGGGAAATAACAATATATAGCAATCTATTAATACTCAAATTGTGTTTAATATTGTCATGGAAGAGAGTGAGGACAATGGGCAACTTAAAGAGGCATTTTAGTGAGTTTGAGATCATCTATATTCTCTTATTTGTGAATGCCACAATGTTGATGGTGTCAAGCCCTGGAACACTGCACAGCATAGGAGGATGTCAGCTGAATTATACCATGGGAGTAGATGTCACTTGCTCAAATGGTGATCTCCTGACTCTCTTCAATATACCAGCACTAGTGGAATTAATGAATATCTGACTGCTATGTGGTCTGTTGGGAAGGTCATTTAGGATTATGATGAGTAAGTTCCACATAAAATCCCTTCTTTTAGAGGAAGCCTTTGCCAACCCCTTTTAATTCTGCTGCCTTTTATATGTTAATTATTTCTTATTTATCCTGTATTTAGCTCATTTGTTTATATTTATTTGCATGTTGTCTCTCCCATTAACTCATGAACTCCTTGGGAGCAGGGACTGTCTTTTGCTTCTTTTGTACCCTTAGTGCTTAAATATAGTCTGATATGTAGAAGGTACTTAATAAATGTTTATGGATTGATTTTAGAAAAATTCTGGCACGTGGAATGTTCTTAATAAATTGGTTTATTCTAAGAAAATAAGACTGGTTTTTATAGCCACCCAGAATAAATCACCTTCTTTTGTTTGTTTCATTCACTTAATAAGTAGGTACAGTGTCTGCTTAGGGGATGTCTACTCCAAGAATGTGAAGACTTCTCCAGTGGAATGGGTGGATGAGAGCAGTTTGCTCCTACGGACATGAGAACAGTTGAAGCAGGCACTGTGGAGCAGTTAGAGCTTGGTAAGACCTCAAAGAGGTCAAAGTCATCCACTGCATCTCAGGTTCTGCCTTTTGTCTTGATACTGGGCTTCAGTGACTGTAGAAAAGACAGTGAGGCTGATGATTATGCAACTTTGCCTCACTTAAATCTAATTCATGCAGAAATCAAGACATCAGCCATGATGTGATTGGTCTTCTTCAAAAAGTATAAATGATGACAACAAATGAAAGCAAAATGGTATACGGATACTATCAAAAATATAAAATTGGAAAAATAACATGAGACAGTCAGGTGGCAAGATCAGTAGATAGTTGGCATATTCCACTGGTGTTCTCAAAACATCAGGAGATCTCAGGGAGGACACCCTCTTGTCCCCTACTCTTTCTATCGCTATACAAGAGTCTTATGGAGTGGATAGGCATGGTTGGTTTGGGATTTGCATGGGAGGGAATATCTTCATCAATTTGATCAATATTCATATAAATATATAACTCGTTACATTTTTATATATATATATGTATATGTATATATATATATATATATATATATATATTACTGTTCTACTTTTACTATAATGGTTACATTTTTTTAGATTTTTTTTCTTTTATCAACTAATGCTTTTTTTCATTGCTTCCTGACTGTAGCATTCAGTTTTGTTGGGAATTTATGGTTGGGAATTTGCTTTTTTGTTTTGTTCTGTTTTGCTTAAAATGACTATGCATTGACTCTTTTAATTGCTTATATACTTCCCTGGGAGATTATATTATTGAAATCTTCTATTGGACATTAAGTTTTGTTGTTGTTGTTGTCATGCCAGAACATGTTTCTTTTTGTCAGTATTGATGGATTTGATTGATTGTAGTGTTAATTATATTTACAGTATTAATGTGGTCACTTGATGGCCTTTTTAATCTCTTCTGTTCCTTTCTTAGACCTAAGAATAGCCTCTCCAAATAGATACTGGGATCTTATGTCATTCATACATTCATTTACCTAACAAGTTAGCTCAGTCAGCTATGTATTAACAACCTAACCTGAACAAAGCACTGTGCTTGGTACTAAGTAATAAACTAAGATAGACACAATGCTGTCTTTGCTCTCATGGAGCTCACAGTATGGGAGAGTGGGGAGGAAGACAGGAGGGAAATAGCTAATGTTAATAATTAGAATTTTTATAACTCTTTAAGGTATACAATGCACTTTGCATATGGTCTTTCATTTGATTCTTATATCAACACTATGAGGTAGGTACAATTATTATTCCCATTTTATAAATGAGAAAACTGAGGCAGACAGAATTTAAATGACCTTAGTCCTACAACTAGTAGGCATGGCTCTTCTTGATTCCAAACCCAACACTCTATTCACTGTGCCACTTAGTTGCCCAAACTATTATCTAAAGCTCTTTGTTACTAGTTAAAGAGTTGGAAAACTGGCACCTACACATGCATATTAAGTATATAACATAAATGTGCATCAACATAATAACAAATGAAACATGAGTATAAAATAAGCAGAATGCAAAATATAAAATAAATACATAAAAGATGCTGGTAGTGTTTAATATCTGAGGCAGCATAGTCTACTAGAAAGAGCACTGGTTATTTAGTGAAAGGAAATAGGGTCAGAGGCACTACCTTTGGGAATTCACTTAGACATCCTGGACTTTACTTTCCTAATTTGTAAAATGGGGATATTGAATTAAATGGTTTTTGAGGTCCCTTCCAACTCTGGTTCTGTAACTCTGTGATCCTGAGACTGAGTTAAGTCAATATTTCAATAATTATACTGATTTACAATTCTGTAATTTCCATTGTTTTGTTATTAATTCTGTTCTATTGCTATTTTGCAAGTAAGGTTCCTATTTTTATAAAAAACTATTATTTATTAAAACAGTCATTTAGCTTGTTTTTCTTTTATATCAACAAGTCTGAATATAAAACATGACTAACAATATTTATTACTTTGATATGAGAGATGAGAGAGAGGGAGAGAGAGGGAGGAAGGTAGGGAGAGCAAGAGAGTGAGAGAGAGAAAGAGAGAAAGATTGAGAGAAAGATATTGAGAGAGAGAGAGACAGAGAGAGAAATAAAAAAAATTGTTAGCTTTAATGTGATCCAACTGAATGAACAGATGTGTTTTATGCAGCAAAGCCCCATCCTTGTTGTTTCTATTGTTTGGGTTGTTTGGAGAAAGAACCTAGTCCTGCTGGATGGTGGATTAGGAGACTTGCCAATTGCATTTAGGGAATGAAATCTTTTTATGCACATTTTGTTCCTCTGTCTCACTGCCCTGGCTCTTTGGGTGAAAGAGGTTTTTAGGAAAGATGATTAAACTTGTCTGGGCTTTGAAGCTTTGTTATTTTTTAAAGTGCTTCCATTTTCCCCCCTTCTCATTTTGGAAGGGGTTAAGACATCCTTGCCATTATATTTCAAAATACATGAGACCCATTAAAATTCCATCTGGTCTTCAACATGTCCACATAGGCTCTTCCTAATTTTTCCATAACTACCTCCTCTCTGTCTTGTCCCTTGTCACCTTCTTCTATTGCTCTCCTTGTCTCATGACTAAGAGAACATGAGCATCTGCCTGCAGAAAATTGACTGAGTCTTCCTACAAACATGGGTTTTCTTTCAAGGAAAATCAAAAGATAGAAGTCATTTTAGTTCACTTTCTTCAGTATTGATCAGACAAGAACTGAATGAATCCTGTCAATAAGATATGAGTACCTGCTGTTTGCATAGCACAGTACTAGTCCCTGTGAAGGATGCTTCCCCCTCCTCCAAATAGTAGAGAACTTTCAGATGCTTTTGATTTAGTTTCGGATGTAGAATACACAGCTGTGAAAGATAATTTAAGATTTTATAGAGAAAATGATTGAGTATGTATTAACATGACTGAATCAGTATTGATTAGGCACCAAGGTAAGCACAGTATTTAGGTTCCTAGTGAATAAGGCAAATGGAAATGATTTGAGAATTTTCAAGGATCTCATTTTCAGTAATCTTAATGGATATAGAAAAAAGTAATTGAAACAATTTTGAACAGGAAAACCTTAAAGATTATTTTTTTTTCTGTACTGGACATAAAAATAATGTTTCCCTAATAGTGAGCAAATGTTTTAAGAAAGAATTTAATGCAGGTCAGGGCACAGTTTCTAAATGTGGGAACCATGACTGCATGGTTAATTAGCAAGTATGTGTTATGTTGAGTTGAATTTTCCAGGCAAACTTCTGGATTAGTTATTTTAAAGGTGTAACGATTAGAATGATGCCACCTGCTGGAGACTTACTGTAGAAAAGCTCCGCCGCGAAAGGAAGGTCTTTGAGGGCAAGACCATGCGTCTTTTCTTTCAGGAAGTGACGTTTGCTGGTGGGAGGAGGAAGGGGGAGGCAGGCGCTCTATCTCTCTCTTTTTTCCTGAGGACGCTGGTGGAGAAGAGAGCTAGAAATGCGCTCTCCCTTTAATAGATAGGAATCTAGGCCTTTTCTTCTCTCTTTACCAAATTCTTATTCTCCTTAATAAATGCTAAAAAGCCTAACTCTTGCTAAAGCTTATAATTTATTGGCGACCACTCATTAGATATTTTAGACAGAATAGCTAGAATTTTAGCCTTAACAAGGGTCACACCCCACCAAATTTCCATTCCTGTTAGTCTCTTTTTCTTTCTTTCTTTCTTTCTTTCTTTCTTTCTTTCTTTCTTTCTTTCTTTCTTTCTTTCTTTCTTTCTTTCTTTCTTTCTTTCTTTCTTTCTTTCTTTCTTTCTTTCTTTCTTCCTTCCTTTCTTTCTTTCTTCCTTTCTTTCTTTCTTTCTTTTTGTGGGGCAATGGGGGTTGACTTGCTCAGGGTCACACAGCTAGTAAGTATCAAGTGGCTGAGGCCAGATTTGAACTCGGGTCTTCCTGAATGCAGGGCTGGTGCTTCATCCATTGTGCCACCTAGCTGCCCCTCCTGTTAGTTTCTTAAGGAGTTGATGTTTTGGGGAAAACAATACCATAGAGTCCATAAGTGAATCAAGACTTTCCCATGTCCCTTGGTTCAAATTACAGCTCCCCCACCCCCCTTGCCTCCACAGGGTGGGGGGGTTGGGTAGGGTGGGAACCAAGATAAGTTCTTGAACCATTTTAACAAAGTGGTCAAAGGAATGAAATCACACATTTAAGTTTTTTTTTTAATTTGCAAAATGTATTTCCATTTTTCTACTTAAGTTTTTGTTTCATTTCTGTGAAATAGATCTGCAACTGTTACTACATAGGGAAAGTAATGTGGGTAGTTAACATAATATACATATGTATAATATACATATCTGGGCAAAAACTCTATCATAGAATAGGGTTGGGTTTTTTTCCCCTTTTTGGGGAAGTGGAGGGGTGAGGTGGAATTATCTACAATGTCTTTTTGATTAATTTTAATTTGTCTAATTGATTAAATTATCCAGATAATTGCTTAACTTTCTACCTTACTCTGAGTATAACATTGAAGATTCATTTTCTGTTTCTTAAATTCAGACTTGCTTACTGAGAGTGCTTGCTAGTAAAATGGTAATTTAACTGAAAATGTATGGTATTGATTCATCTCTATCATCAAAAGCCAAATTCAATAACAGCCTGATAATAGTTTATGTGGAATTTCTTCTTTTCACTTAAAAATGACTTTAGGAACTAACCTGTTTCTTATTTTCCTATTTTGAGAAATATCTAGGATATTTATATATGCAAATCCTTATATGATGAATGTTTTAAATCTTGAATAGGGAGATTTAAAAGTATATTACTAAACAATAGACTGCTTCGCTTCCCATTTGCTATTTCTGTGCAATTGGAAATGCAGTATTCCTTTTTTTCTAAAAACTGAATAATCAATAAATAATTATCTGAACTAGCCATTAAGTTTATTGGGGCAGGTTGCTAGCAAGTACTTTGTATTTTTTAAAAATAAACCCTCCAAAAAACCTTAGCTGCAACAAAATCAGTGCAAACCCCTAAGTTAGTAGGGTTGGATTCTAAGTATCACTAATAAGTAAATAATATGTTGTTAATACTATTGAAACAGAGGATAAATTCAGGCAGAGGACTCTAAGAAAAAAAATGTGCCCGTTTTCTCCTTGTGACTATAAGAGCTGGAACAAAAACTCAAATTCATTTTAGATTAGATCCTATTGTCTAACAAGCCATATTTTTTCATGTGGCTATGAAATGAAGGGTGTTGGATTTTTATGATTTAACATTCTATGAAATATGCAGAAGGTTACAAGGTGGGTACTTATATCTTTGAGTCCTGTATTAGGCTTTCCATTGCCTATTGATCCAATTTAAACATCTTAGCTTAGTTTTTCTTCTGAGCTCTAGTCCTATATCAACTATTTATTGCCACTAAGATCTCTTTTTGGATGTCCCACTGGCAACTATCTCGCCATGCACAAAAGTAAACACATTATCTATCCTCCTAAGCTTTATTCTCCCTCTGACTTTATTCTATGACACCAACATTCCCTTTTTTCCTTGGTTAATAATATCTTTACCTCTTCCATCTTCCTTCAGGTTTCCTATCCAACCAGATATGACATCGTGTAAGTTTCACCTTGGTAGAATCTCTGTAGTCTATTACCCTCTTATCTATTCCCATCATTGCCATACTATATAGGACTTGATTATCACCCACCTAATCAATTTCAATTGGTCCCTTACAGATCCTTCCACCATTACTCTCTACTCCTTCCAATTCATTTTGCTGCTGATTTTTTTTTTTAAAGTACAGATCTAGTCATACTACTCCTCTGCTAAAGAACATAAGGGGTCCCTTAGCACTTCCTAAGTAATGTTTATATCTTTTGCCTGATATTTAGGGCCCTCCACAACTTATTGTCACCCTAGCTTTGCAGCCATATCTCATATCATTTTGCTCTGTGCATTCTATATTGCAGTCACACTGGAAAACCATTTGTCTCTCTGACTGTACCTTATGACAACAATGATTTCTCCATATCTCTCTGCAGGTCATTCCTTATGGTTAGAATGTTTTCCCTATCCTTTTTGTTTGTTTGTTTTTGTTTTTGTTTTTGTTTTGTTTTGTTTTTCCCTATCCTTTTTGGCTGCTAAATTTCTTTACTAACTGAAGCAGAAGGAATACAGCTAATGTAATCTCTCTTGATAGGCTATTTCACTGGTTTAATTTCTCCTTATTCTATCCAACTCAAATGCCACCTTCTCCAGAAAGCCTTTGCTCATTATCACAGTTAGTATTGGCCTTCTGACCCTTTCCCCCTAGAACTCTTAAAGTACTTTGTTTTGTTACTCTCTTATGAATTTGTAATGCAAAGTCCATATGTCAATTGGGCACTGACCACTGCTTCATTCTGGGGACAGGATATTGTTGGGACACTGATGTGGTCTTAAAATCCCAAACTGATGCTTAATTCTATAATAGTCATAAGGACAAGTAGTTTTGGCTCCAATACAACAGTCCAGCCTGTGTTAGAGGAGTTCTAGGAGTCAATGGCCATGAAATGGTCTTTTGTTACTTTTTCTATTAAAATTGTGAATTTTTACTAAGAGTATGGCTATGTCTGGACTGCTTCTCAATACACTATTTTGAATTCCTCTTCCAACCTCTTGTTGAATGAATGAATATTGGGAGAAAATAATGATTATTATTAAGTCATAGAACTAAAGAAGGACTCAAAGAAGCAAAATCATCTGAATCAGATAGAATACAGCTTCTATAATTTCTCTGGGTGTTCTATACAAGTTGTTCATTTCCTTATATTTCTTTCTTTATTCCAATGGAATTCTCTGTTTATCTCATAATTTAAAACTCTATGGCTTTTGTTTTCATAGTAACTTTTTTTTTTTTTTTGCAGGCAATGGGGGTTAAGTGACTTGCCCAGGGTCACACAGCTAGTAAGTGTCAAGTGTCTGAGGCCGGATTTGAACTCAGGTACTCCTGAATTCAGGACCGGTGCTTTAACCACTGCGCCATCTAGCTGCCCCTCATAGTAACTTTTTATTTATTAGAAGACAAGCTTTTTTTTTTCTATGTCACATTTTTAGGTCAGTTTTTTCCCAGTAGATGCTTCATATTTTCTTTTTGTTGAGGATTAAAAAAATTCTAGTATTTCTTGTTATTTCATAAAACCACTGATTTCTGTTCAATAACATTCTAATTTTCAGGGGTTCTGTTACTTGAGTAAGGTTTTGTATCCCTTGTATTAAACTATTTATTTTCCTTCTAAGTTTTTCCTCTAAACTCATTTCCATTTGTTTCCTTTAGTGTTTTCATTTCATTTATAATATTTAAAATTTCTTGCTTTATTTTTTTCAGGAATCCTAGTTAATTTTGTGCCCAAAGTTAACGTTCAAATTGTTATAGGACCTAGCACCCCAGAAGTTCTCTGGGATACATCAAAGAAACTTCTTCAGAAACTAAATGAAAGGACAGACACACCTAAAGAGATAAGTGGAACCTGATCAGGACTGAGCTAGCTCTGGGACAACCACCCTTCATTCCAGTCTCCCTCACCCCTGGGGAGATAAGGTATGGCTGCTGTCTTTGTGGTGGGAGGAGGAGAGAGATAGCTTGAGAGATCCGCAGCCACCCCTCACCCAATTCCCCCAGCCACCACCAGTGGGGGATGGTCTTCCCTTAATAGGGGAACTTTCCACAGTCAGATGATCACCTCATCAGACCACCATTGGACCTCTATAAAAGTATCTGCCTGTCTCCTGCTTGAGGAGATAGGTATCTTAGAGCCATGCTCTGTGTCATGCCTTCTCCCCGTGAGAAGTCCTCGGATTTCTCTCTTGGTTTCCCTTCCCCAGCCCCTAAATAAACTATTATCTTATTCTATTGTATTTGTGTGCAAGAGGGTGTAATTCTTTAAAGAGGAATTCCTAAGAACCCCAATTCCTATCCCCAAACCCCTATCCTATTTCCCCATAACAAAATCTTTGTTTGTAGCCTAATTCTCTAAACTTACCCCACCATACCACAGTGACCACCCTGGAAATTCATTTTGCTTTTGTCCTTCTTATTGTGGAAGTCCACTCTGCCTGTCTGACCCCTTCCTTTTATTGGTTTATTCTTTCTAGAATCTCTACTTTAAGGAAAATACCAAGTCTTTGGACATTCTTAGCCATTCCCCCATAAAGGTATCCTTTCTCTTCCTGTTCTGTCCCCACCCCCCAAATCCCATGATTTTCATCTCCTTTTTATGTATTCCCTTTCTCCATTAGATTGTAAACTCCTTGAGGACAAGAGCTGCCTTTCTTTGTGTTTGTATTTGTATTCACAACTCCAAACACAGTGCCTGGCAAATAGTCAGTACTTAATAAATGCTATTGATTTGATAACATGTTGTGAAATTATTATCTTCTTCTGGGCTTTTTTTGTGTGGGTATTACCAGATCCATAACATATGTGTGCATACACATGCATATATACATATAAATATATACATGCACACATATATGTGTATACACAGAGATACACATATGTACACTCATGTCATCCTACTAATTTCTTTGAATTAATCCTTTGTGTCAAGATCAGGTTCTATGTACTTCTGAAAGAAATAGTAAGGTCAATGTCAGGTTTGTTTGTTTGTTTGTTTTTGGCAGGGCAATGGGGGTTAAGTGACTTGCCCAGGGTCACATAGTTAGTAAGTGTCAACTGTCTGAGGCTGGATTTGAACTCAGGTACTCCTGAATCCAGGGCCAGTGCTTTATCCACTGCGCCACCTAGCTGCCCCCCCACCATGTTCAGTTTTGATCTGTATAATATGGTCTCCTGATTATAGTTACTTTCAGTAGTAAGTCTTGTGTTCTTCAAGAATCTTGTGCTAATGAGCTGCCAACTTTCGATGTCATAAGCAGTCTAACCATTCCTCCTGGTCTGAGCTTTAGAGACTCCCACCAGTAGACAGTCTCTGACCCTTGTTTCTGCAAGAAACTTGGAAAGCTCCATAGGATCAGAGCAACAGAACACTAGGCTGTCCCTTACATTGATTTTCCCTACCACAGGTACATAGCTGCAGGCTTTATGACTAATTCACATTCTAGCAGTCTCCTGCATGGGCCTTCCTGAGTAGATCTCCCTCTCTGGTACATTTAGACTCCTGGCTGTACAAATTTGGGCTGGAAAAAAGTACCTACTATAGTTTCTACTCATATTTCTCCATCACCACTTTATCTGGTGCTTCTCTTTTGATCTTTACTAGAGTAGTAGTGTGAGACAGTTGGTCTGTAACTGCTTCCTCCCACTCCACAATCTTTTTGGGGGGCCAGTGAGGGTTAAGTGACTTGTCCGGGGTCATACAGCTAGTAAGTTTCAAGCGTCTGAGGCTGGATTTGCACTCAGGTCCTCCTGAATCCAGGGCCTGTGCTTTATCCCCTGTACCACCTAGCTGCCCCCCAACTTCACCATCTTTAACAGTCCCTAGAAGGTACTTTTAAAGGTACCCCTCTGCCTATTTGTCTCCAGATTCAATTGCCTCCACCCATTTTATTTTTCCTCACAGAACATATATTTAAGAATTTTGCTTTGGTTTACCTTTTCAGCCATTCAGTCAACAAATATTTATTAAATGTTTACTATGTGGGGCAGCTAGGTGGCACGGTGGATAAAGCACCGGGCCTGGAGTCAGGAGGACCTGAGTTCAAGTCTGGCCTCAGACACTTGACACTTACTAGCTGTGTGACCCTGGGCAAGTCACTTAACCCCAATTGCCTCACCAAAAAAAATGTTTACCATATGCCATGCAGTGTGATAATATTGGGAATATAAAAACAAAAAGAAAAAGATAGTCCTAATATAAAAGAGTTTACTATCTATTGGGGGAAGACAACACATGAAAGGAAGCTAAAAACCAGTGGAGGGAGAAGGGGATGGTACAAAGTGTAGGTAGGGGCCATGATGAAGAAGTCCAAAGGCATGTACAATCTGCAAAAAATGGGAGAACTAAGCTAGATATGACAAATCCCCTAAGGGTTTCACTTAATACCAGATACAGAAGAAAGGTATTTTATTGATCTTGTATATCATACTTACTTGACTATATTTGAAGAGAAGGAGGAATTTTTTCGACAGATGAAGAAAGAAAAGTTGAACTTTCAGTTCCAAAATCAGACATTGTGGAAACTACTCCAGTGTAAGTGAACACCATCATGAAATATTTCAGGCAGTATTTTTATAATTTTTAATAAGTATCTGTGTCAAGATCTGCCCAGCCCACTCATTAAGAAATCCCCAGACCAGGCTTCTTTCATCCTAATTTATCCTAATCAGCATGGTAATAGAGCCTTACTGTTGAACGCAGTATGATTAACTGTATGAAAATGATGGCTATCCAGTTTTATATGCCACATTATGGGAGGAACGTAGAAATGCCACTGAGTAAACTGAAATTTATATCTATGAGGAATTATGGAATTTCCCCATAATTCCCCAAATGGCATTTGGCCAATGTAAACAGGTCCCATAAATGAGTGGATAAAGAGCTAACCTTAGGATGAGAGAGTCTTGGGTTCAAGTCCTGTACCAGACTCATATCGACTGTGTGACCCTGGGAAAAATCACTTAACTTTCACTACCCTAGGAAGCTCTTGAGACTAAGTTTCAGAAGAGTTGGTAGTCTTTGTTACTAGAGGGAGTTTCGGGGCAGCTAGGTGGCACAGTGGATAGAGCACCGGCCCTGAAGTCACACACTGGGAAAATCACACAGTATTTCCTCTTAAGTCACTTATATTCAAATAGGAGGAGACAACACATACAACACATAGAGAAGTGATGGCCAGGGAAGGGAGTTTTGGTCTAGTGAATCACAGGGAAGATTAATGGACCAATAAGGAAGCTAATTGACAGGACTTTTTCTAAAATGGTACTATTGATTTGAGTACTGCTCCTAGAACAAGAGGTGGGAAGCAATGAGGGTAGAGGTGCATATATCAGAGTAGGACATGGTAAAAAGATGGTTTTATTAGATAGCTAAATGGGATGTGAAGAATAATCTGATTTGGTCCAGCTAGATATAGTGGATTAGGCAAATTTTCACTCACTACAGACACCTCATTTCCAGTGCTGGAGTTCTAAAGATGAGTTGATTAACATCTGTAGAGAAGCCTCTTGGCCCTCTTATTGAAAGAGTGATTCTATTTTTTGGTTGGTGAAGCAAGGATTCTATAATTTCATTTAGAAACCATACCTACCTATGGAGTTCTTTCTAGTTCTAATGGACTGTTTTTTGATAAGTTTAAAACAATGGAAATAACTGCTTGGCTCTTCCACTTTTGAGTTAGGGAAGAATGGAGTGGGATGAATTGTTTCCAAGCCATAATTATCCTCTTATCAGTTGTGCCTACCCTAGGAAGGTGAGGACAGAACTGACAATGGAAATGATGGAAACAACCACGAACATATCTTCTTCTGGAAAAAAAAATCTCTGATCAACATCTGTTTCCATAGTCCTAAAAAACTACTTAAATACAATTCAATGATCAATTTTTGAAAGCCAATTCAAAATGTTTTTGTAAAATTCAGCTCCATGGAGCTTCACAGAGTCTGAAGGTGCTAGACATGATAAGCATTGAATGATATAATAAAAAGTAAATTGACTTTTTATGGCCAGTACTTCTGATAAAGGTCTCGTTTCTAAAATATATAGGAACTAAATCAAATTTATATGAACCCAAGTGAGAACCCAAATTTATATGGACCCAGCTGAGAAATGGTCAAAGGATATGAACAGGCAGTTTTCTGATGAAGAAACCAAAGCTATCTTTTCCCATATGAAAAAATGCCCTAAATCACTATTGATTAGAGAGATGCAAATTAAAACAACTCAGAGATACCACCTGACACCTATCAGATTGGCTAATATGACAAAATAGGAAAATAATGAATTTTGGAGAAGCTGTGGGAAAATTGGAACACTAATGCATTGTTGGTAGAGCTGTGAACTGATCCAGCCATTCTGGAGAGCAATCTGAAATTATGCCCAAAGGGCTATAAAGCTGTGCATACCCTTTGACCCAGCAATACAACTTTTGGGTCTTTTCCCCAAAGAGATCATAAAAAAGGGAAAAGGACCCACGTGTACAAAAATATTTATAGCTGCTCTTTTTGTGGTGGCAAGGAATTGGAAATTGAGGGGTTGCCCATCAATTGGGGAAAGGCTGAACAAGTTGTGGTATATGAATGTAATGGAATTCTATTGTGCTATAAGAAACAATGAGCAGGAGGAGTTCAGAGAAACCTGGAGGGTCTTACATGGGCTGATGATGAGTGAGATGAGCAGAACCAGAAGAACATTGTACACAGTATCATCAACATTGTGTGTTGATCTACTGTGATGGACTAGTTTCTTCTCACCAATGCAATGGTACAGAAGAGTTCCAGGGGACCCATGATGGAAGGGGATCTCCAAATCCAGGGGAAAAAAATGAACTGTGGAGTATAGATACTGATTCAACCATACTATTTCTTTTGCTTTTGGTGCTGTTGTTTTTCTATTTTGAGGTTTTTCCTCATTGCTCTGATTCTTCTCTCTCTCTTTTTTTTTTTGTAAGAGCCAGTGTTAAGAACCCAGGCCCTTTATTTCTTCTTTTTTTCTTTCTTTTTCTTTTTTTTCGGGGCTATGGGGGTTAAGTGACTTGCCCAGGGTCACACAGCTAGTAAGTGTCAAGTGTCTGAGGCCAGATTTGAACCCAGGTACTCCTGAATCCAGGGCCGGTACTTTATCCACTGTGCCACCTAGCTGCCCCCTGATTCTTCTCTTATAACGTGAATAATGCAGAAATATGTTTAATGTTATTATGTGTATATATATATATATATATATATATATAAACCTATATCAGATTACCTGCTGTCTAGGGGAGGGGGGAGGGAAGGGAGAGAGGGAGAAAAATCTGAAATTGAAAAGCTTGTATAAACAAATGTTAAGAACTATTTTTACATGTAACTGGAAAAAAATAAAATAATTTTATCAGAAAAAATTAAATTGACTATATCTTAATAGAAAGGAAATAAGTCATTACTGACATGGAACTCATTTGAGACTCAACTGTATATAGTTAGGTTCTTGACCAGTTAGAGCAACGGTAAAAATTATCATCATCTTAGAAGGACATAAATGAGAAGACACAATTCCATCAGTTCCAACTTTACATATTTTAGCAAGCTATTGGCTTCAAAAAATGAGGAATGGATAAAAGTAAATGCATGATTTCACTGGCTATCATTTCTTGGAAAAAACTTAATAGGTACAAAAACTGCTTAAATGAAGTGACCAAGGAGTCCAGAAATTGCCTCAGTCAGATAACATTTGATTTCAATGACAGCCAAGGATATACTGATTTCAAGTACAAACTTATTAACAAACCATTATGGAGGATAATAAAGAGAATCCATGCTCTTCCAGAGAAGGCTCTCACACTTCCATTGCAAGCATATCTCTTTTGATCTTTAAGAAGTTCTGCTACATTTTGTGAATCCTTAATACAGGCATTGATGGCTGTCAGGAAATAGCTTTTTGCAATCACAGCCATCAAGACAGGCCCATATAATATTGAGTAAAGCAGAAACTGACCTCAGCAAGAGGGCTGGTGAACTCTCTAAGGATGAAGTGGATTGTGTTATCATTCTCATGCAGAATTCTTGGCAATACAAGATTCCAAGCTGGTTCCTCAGCAGACAGAAGGATGTAAAGGATGAAAAACACAGATAGCTTCTGGCCAATAGTCTGTATAATAAGCTACATAAGGGTGTTGAGTGACTGAAGAAAATTTTGGTGTATCCAAGGCTTTGGCACCTATAGGGTAAATAGGTTTAAGGCACCAAGAGTACAGACTGCCAGGATCCCACTTCAGGTATATCTAAAAAGATCTAAGCGTTTCTACTGGCCTTGTCTGTTAATAGTTTATATCTTCAAAGAATCTATGATGTATCGTGATTGTTTTTTTGGAAAACAGCAGAAAACTGTGGAAGGCAATGATCCTATAGGAAGCTTTGACATAATATCAACTAATCTAGATGATCCTCAGAAAACTGATAGAATATTCTTGAAGAAGGACAATAAATAAATGTGAAATATACATTGCATATATGCTGGCATTTTTTGTAACATTTCTTTATCTCTAAAGAAAGGAAAAGCTCATAAAGAGTTATAAACAACAACAAACAAAGGTAACCAAGAAACTTTCAACATCTACTGAATCATATGTGGTCTTTCTTGTCTCTGTAAAATTTTATTGGAATCATCTGTATTGAATATATTCCTCATGAATATATAGAAAGGAGCAGACATTCTTTACAGGCATGACATGTGCTTACCCCTCTTCTGGAGGATGTCTGATGTAACATCCAATGGAAGAGATTCCTCATTTGGTGAGCTTCTCAAAATGCTCCTATTTTCAGATAACAAAAACATTTTACATTCTGATTCTGATTAAATCTCTCATTTATACCTAAACTTGCCATTTGTACCAAAATTGGCCATATTCATAATAAGATCTATAGAAATTTCAAAGAACACAAACCTGAAAGAGAATTAATAACATTTATAAGTTCAAAGGATCATTTTTTAAATGTTATCATGATATCAGCACATTCTTGCTGTGCTTTAAACCCCCTACTCCCTTGATTTAGGTGATTATAATTTAATTGTCCAAGCAATTATTAATCAAACATTCAACAAGCATTTATTGAATGACTACTATGTGCCTGGCACTCTGCTAGGAGCTGGGAATGCAAGTCAAATAGCCTCTAGCCTCAAGGAGTTTATAGTCTATTGCATATACAACACCAAAACAGATGAGTAAATACAAGATCTTAGGTGATGAATGGGACCTTATAGATCAGTTAGATGAATAAACTGTCACCTGGTTTAACTCAGTCCCAATCAAATGGAAAGTAAGCAGTAGAGTCAGTATTTGAACCAATTCTCTCTGGCACCCAATTCAATTCTCTTCCACTTACCCTCCACTGTTAGTAATAATTAAAATAGTGCGTTTTAGAAATACTGGCAAATTTTTCCCATTCTTCACATTTGTGGTTGTTCTTCCCATGTCCTTGATAAATGCAAATGGGTTTGTCAACCTGGTTTAGTTGGTGGAAAAGGGCAATAGAATTAATGTGAGGAAGGATTTAGTCAATGCTGATCAAACACTTAATCTGAACCTTGAAGGAAGTTTAGGTTTCTAAGAGCTGAAGAGGAAGAGGGAATATTTTTCAGGCACAGAGGATAGTGCAAAGACATGGAGGTGGGAGAGTTAAAGGCAAATTCAGGGAGCAATAGAGAGTCAATTGGCTGGAGCCATAACTGTGAGAAGAGTAATATGGCAGGAGTCTGGGAAGGTAGGCTGGTGCCAGGTTGGGAAGGGTTTTAAATGCCCTTCTGAGTTCCACAGAGGATGAATGTTTTCAGTTCATTGTATTTAGAGGAAGTCTATTAAATCACTAACTTAACAGAGGTGGTGAATCAGCCTTTATTATGGCCTTGGCTAATTCATTCATTAAATCTGCTGTTTTTGACAGGTTAAAAAATAGTTAATCTTTAAATTCATTATATGTTTCGCTCTTTCTGGGCCTTCTGTTAGAAATAGGCCTTATGTGCTTTGGTCTATTTTCTTTAGGGTCTGTAGACCTTAATTTAGCAAAGAAATCAATTTTCTGACTGGATCCATGCTTTTGCTATGCACCCACATAAATGGCAGGATTTCTTTTTGCCACTAGGTTATTAATCACAGACATATTCTATTCATTGCTGGATGAGGAGTTCGACTCACATCATGTTCATTTCAGCCCTCATAGCTTTACTGACACTTTATTTGCCACTTGGACCAGTCTTCCCACTACACTTCATTGAGCTGGATCCTAGAGTCTACTCAACTTTCACCTCCTCCAAGAAGCTTTCCATGAATACAGCCTGATCTGTTGCTGGTTTTTATGCCATTCCTTGGGCGGATTGTTAGATATGGTATTGTATTGCTATTTAACTGTTTCATTAACAAGTGTCTTGTCTTTCCATCTAAAATATACCAGTATTTGAAGGCCAGAGCTATACCTAATGATTTTTGGCAACTTTTCTCCTCAGTTATTGATTATCTAAACCAGAATTCATCAAACTACAAATTCAACTCTGGCCTGTTTTTATTACCTTCAAGTGAAGAATGGGGTATACACTTAAAAATTCAACAAAGTTTTATTTAAATGTAAAAAAAAATTTCTTAGCTTGCTGGCCAGACAAAAACAGGTGGCAGTCAGATTTGGCCCTTGACCTGTAGTTTGCTGAGTCCTTGTCTAGACTTAAGAAAGAGATGGAGAAAATGTAAGGTTGAGAGAGAGAGAGAGAGAGAGAGAGAGAGAGAGAGAGAGAGAGAGAGAGAGAGAGAGAGTGTGTGTGTGTGTGTGTGTGTGTGTGTGTGTGTGTGTGTGTGTGTGTGTGTGTGTGTGTGTGTGTGTGTGTGTGTGTGTGTGTGTGTGTGTGTGTGTGTGTGTGTGTGTTTCTCTTTTCAGAGAGCTGGTTTTTAAACATTTCCCAATGTGGTAAAATAATGGAATTTGGCAGACTGATTGGGATGGGCCACACCTGGCCTGTCCTGAGTGACATATGCTGCTGATGTCAGCAGGAGAACCCACTCTCCAATCAAGTTTGAAGGACCTCCCCTTTTGGGGGAGGGAGAGTAAACACTCGCTGAGGGGATTGCACTTTCTTTCCGGTCATGTGAGCTGTGGGAGTGGACGGGAGAGAGATTTTTTCTTGGCAGTTTGTACTGTAGGCCCTGGCTACATGGCTGTTTCCTATTGAAGCTACAGACCCCAGGTGGTGAGTTAACAAACAAGCCCTGCTCTTTTAAATTAGCTGAACTGGAAGTGAGTTTGGGGATTGTATAGATTTAGGGGGATTATACGTTTTTCTTTTTCCCTATTCCCTTGTCTTTGACTTTATTAATTTCACCTTTGCTGTGTATTTTATTCCTATTAATAAAATCTGATTCATTTGTGGAAAAAAGGCTGTTAGGCTCCTTTCTTATTGGTCTGGGAGAAATATCCAAAGGCAGTTCAGAGGGGTGGGAGTTTGGGACCCCAATATTTCAGGGAGCCACCCAATTAACTCTCCCCATATTAAATTTGGCCCCTACAGTTTGGCAAGCAAATCCAGGAGCTAATGAACCCACCCACCCCTTCCTTGGCCATGAGCCAGCTAATCTGGTGGACCTTTTTTTAACCCTCCCCCACTGCCTCCCGAATTTAAACAATCTCCCTTACTTTAAATGCCTCTGAAAGCCTTACCTCAAGAGAAAAGCTAGTCCATTTTAAAGGGCATCATGATTGAATTTTTTTTTTCCTCATGATTTTCCTCATTGGAGTATCTTGGTACTACTAGCTGGCTATGCTGAAAGGTCTATAGTACTGTACATACCCTTTGTTCCACCAATACCACTGCTAGGTTTATATTTCAAAGACATCCTCTAAACGAGAAAAAGACCTATTTGTACAAAAATATTTATACCAGCTCTCTCTGTGGTGCCTAAGAATTGGAAACCAAAGGAATGCCCATCAACTGGGGAATGGCTAAACAAACTGTTGTATATGATGGTGATGAAATATTATTGTTCTATAAGAAATGACAAGCAGGATGATTTCAGAAAGGCCTGGCAAGACTTGTATGGACTGACGTATAGTGAAGTGAAAAAAAGAAAAAAAAAGTGGCTCAAGGAAAGCAGTGATAGCGATCTCAGAGATCTGTGCTTCCACTTTCTTTCTTCTCAATGTTGTTCTTGACTTCATTGGATTCCTATGAAACTGTTCTGGTTATCAAGGTTCTCCTAATCCATAAATCTAATGAACTTCTTCTGAATTCTCATCCTTTGTGACCTTTCTGCAGCCTTTGATACTTGTTGATCATCTTCTCCCTGACAGTTTGTTCACTAGGTTTTTGTGACTCTTCTCTCCTGGTTTTCTTTCTAGCTCTCTGATGGCTTCTTTTCAATCTCCTTTGCTGGATCTTTATCCAGATCATGCCCTAGGCCTGGGAGACCAAGGCTTTATCCTGGGCACTCTTCTCCCTTAACTTGTCTAAAACTGAACATACTGTCTTTTCCCCAAGCCCTCCTTCTTCATTTTCCTATTGCTGTTGAGGATACTATCATCCTCCAAGTCACCAAGGCTTGCAACCCAGGTGTCATCCTCAACTCATCACTCATAATCACTCCCAATATCCAATTGTTGCCAAGTTCTGTTGATACATCCATCTCTAGTATATTTCCCCCTCTTTTTTCTGACACTGCCACAATGCTGATGCATAGCTTCATCAGCTCACACCTGGACTATTACAATAGCCTAAAATTCAGTTTCTGTGCCTCCAGTTTCCTCCTTCTCCAGTATATCTTCTACTCAGCTATCAAAGTGAATTTTGATTAAAAGTTGGTCTGACAATACCAATCCTTGCCCTTTCTGCCTCCAACTCAGTAAAATCAAGTGGCTCCCTTTTAACGCCCAGGGTCAAATACAAAATCCTCTTTTTGGCTTTTAAAGACCTTTATAACTTAACTCTTTCCCACCTTCCCAATATTCTTGATACCTTTATCCTGTCCATGTTCTCTGGAATCCAGTTAGATTGTTCCCTTTGCTGTTTCCCACAATCAACATTCCATCTCCCAATGCTGCACTTTTGGGGGGGGGGATAATGAGGGTTAAGTGACTTGCCCACAGTCACACAGCTACTAAGTGTTAAGTATCTAAGTCTGGATTTGAACTCAGGTCCTCCTGAGTCCAGGACTGGTGCTTTATCCACTGTGCCACCTAGCTGCCCAACTCTGTGCTTTTTCATTGAGTGTCTCATATGCTTTCCAGTAACATGTAAAGATAATTCTCAACTTTTGTTTATACAAGCTTTCCAATTTCAGATTTTTCTCCCTCCCTCCTCCCTCCTTCCCCCCTCCCCTAGACAGCAGGCAATCCAATATAGGTTATATATATATATATATATATATATATATATATATATATATACATAACATTAAACATATTTCTGCATTAGTCATGTTATAAGAGAAAAATCAGAGCAATGAGGAAAAACCTCAAAATAGAAAAACAACAGCACCAAAAACAAAAGAAATAGTATGGTTCAATCAGCATCTATACCCCACAGTTCTTTTTTTTTCCTGGATTTGGAGATCTTCTTCCATCATGAGTCCCCTGGAACTCTTCTGTACCATTGCATTGGTGAGAAGAATCTAGTTCATTACAGTAGATCAACACAAAATGTTGATGATACTGTGTACAATGTTCTTCTGGTTCTGCTCATCTCACTCATCATCAGCCCATGCAAGATCCTCCAGGTTTCTCTGAACTCCTCCTGCTCATTGTTTCTTACAGCACAATAGTATTCCATTACATTCATATACCACAACTTGTCCAGCCATTCCCCAAATAATGGGCATCCCCTCAACTTCCCATTCCTTGCCACCACAAAAAGAGCAGCTATAAATATTTTTGTACATGTGGGTCCTTTTTCCTTTTCCATGATCTCTTTGGGAAAAAGACCCAAAAGTGGTATTGCTGGGTCAAAGGGTATGCACAGCTTTATAGCCCTTTGGGCATAATTCCAAATTGCTCTCTAGAATGGTTGGATCAGTTCACAGCTCCACCAACAATGCATTAGTGTTCCAATTTTTCCACACGTTCTCCACATTTATTATTTTCCTTTTTGTCATATTAGCCAATCTGATAGGTGTCAGGTGGTACCTAAGAGTTGTTTTAATTTGCATCTCTCTAATCAATAGTGATTTAGGGCATTTTTTCATATGGGAAAAGATAGCTTTGGTTTCTTCATCAGAAAACTGCCTGTTCATATCCTTTGACCATTTCTCAATTGGGGAATGACTTGGATTCTTATAAATTTGATTTAGTTCCCTATATATTTTAGAGATGAGGCCTTTATCAGAAGTACTGGCCATAAAAATTGTTTCCCAGCTTTCTGCCTCCCTTCTAATTTTGGATGCATTGCTTCTGTTTGTACAAAACCTTTTTAATTTAATATAATCAAAATCATCCATTTTGCATTTTATAATATACTCTATCTCTTGTTTGGTCATAAACTGTTCTCCTTTCCAAAGATCTGATAGGTACACTATTCCTTTCTCTCCTAATTTACCTATGGTATCACCTCTTATGTCTAAATCATGTATCCATTTTGACCTTATTTTAGTATAAGTTATAAGATGTTGGTCTATGCCTACTTTCTGCCATACTATCTTCCAGTTTTCCCAGCAGTTTTTGTCAGATACTGAGTTCCTATCCCAGAAGCTGGAGTCTTTGGGTTTATCAAACACTACATTACTAGTGTCATTTGCTACTGTGTTTCCTGTGCCTAGCCTATTCCATTGATCCTCCACTCTATTTCTTAGCCAGTACCAGATAGTTTTGATGATTGCCGCTTTATAGTAAAGCTCCAGATTTGGTACAGCTAACCCACCTTCCTGTGCATATTTTTTCATTATTTCCCTGGATATTCTTGATTTTTTGTTTTTCCAGATGAATTTTGTTATTATTTTTTCTAGCTGTATAAAATAGTTTTTAGGTAGTCTGATTGGTATGGCACTGAATAAGTAAATTAATTTAGGTAGAATTGTCATTTTTACTATATTAGCTCTGCCTATCCATGAGCAATTGATATCTTTCCAATTATTTAGATCTGATTTGATTTGTGTGAAAAGTGTTTGGTAATTGTGTTCATAGAGTTCCTGGGTTTGTCTTGGCCAGTAGACTCCCAAGTATTTTATATTATCTACCATCACTTTAAATGGAATTTCTCTTTCTATCTCTTGCTGCTGTACTTTCTTCGTCATGTATAGAAATACTGATGGTTTATGTGGATTTATTTTATATCCTGCTACTTTGCTAAAGTTGTTAATTGTTTCAAGTAATTTTTGAGTTGATTCTCTAGGATTCTCTAAGTATGCCATCATATCATCTGCAAAGAGTGATAGTTTTGATTCCTCCTTGCCTATTCTAATTTCTTTAATTCCTTTTTCTTTTCTGATTGCTAAAGCTAACATTTCTAGTACAATATTAAATAATAGGGGTGTTTCACCCCTGATCTTATTGGGAAGGCTTCTCCATTGCATATAATGCTTGCTGATGGTTTCAGGTAAATACTGCTTATTATTTTAAGGAAAACTTTTTTTTCATAAAACCAGCTCTTAGTTTTATTGATTAATTCTATAGTTTTCTTGCTTTCAATTTTATTAATTTCTCCTTTAATTTTCAGGATTTCTAGTTTAGTATCTAATTGGGGATTTCTAATTTGTTCTCTTTCTAGCTTTTTAAGTTGCATGTCCAATTCATTGATCTTATCTTTCTCTTTTTTTATTCATGTAAGCAGTTAGAACTATAAATTTTCCCCTATGAATTGCTTTGGCTGCATCCCATAGATTTTGGTATGTTGTCCCATTATTGTCATTATCTTGAATAAAGTTATTGATTGTTTCTATGATTTGTTGTTTGACCCATTCATTCTTTAGAATGAAATTATTTAGTTTCCAATTGATTTTCATTCTACTTTTCCATGGCTCTTTCTTACATGTAATTTATATTGCATCATGATCTGAGAAGGATGCATTTACTATTTCTGCCTTTCTACATTTGACTATGATGTTTTTGTGCCCTAATACATGGTCAGTTTTTGAAAATGTGCCATGTACTGCTGAGAAAAAGGTATATTCCTTTCTATCCCCATTCAATTTTCTCCAGACATATATCATGTCTAACTCTCTAGTAATCTATTCACCTCTTTCACTTCTTTCTTAATTATTTTGTGGGTAGATTTATCTAATTCTGAGAGGGGGAGATTCAGATCCCCCATTAGTATAGTATTACTGTCTAATTCCTCTTGTAACTCATTTAACTTCTCCTCTAAGAATTTGGATGCTATACCACTTGGCACATACATATTTAATATTGACATCGCTTCATTTTCTGTAGTGCCTTTTAGCAAGATGTAGTTTCCTTCCTTATCTCTTTTAATGAGATCTATTTTTGTCTGTGCTTTGTCTGAGATAAGGATTGGTACACCTGCTTTTTTAACTTTAGGTGAAGCATAATATATTCTGCTCCAGCCTTTTACCTTTACTCTGTGTGTATCTCTCTGCTTCAAATGTGTTTCTTGTAAACAGCATATTGTAGGATTCTGGTTTTTAATCCACTCTGCAATTCGCTTCCTTTTTATAGCAGAGTTCATCCCATTCCCATTCACAGTTATTATTACTGACTGTCTATTCCCCTCCATTCTATTTACCCCCTTTGTACTTTTCCCCCCTTCTTTCACCCTATTCCTCCTCACTGACATTTTACTTCTTACCCCTGCCTCCCCCAATCTTCCCTCCCTTTTTATCACCCCCTCCTTTTTCTTTACCCTTTTCTCCCTTGCTTTTGCCCTCCCTTCTATCAGTCCCCCCCTTCCCCTTCCCCTTTTATTTCCCTAAAGAATAAGATAAGTTTCTTTACCCAAATGAACGTATATGTTATTCCCTCTTTGATTCAAATATAATGAGAGTGGGGTTGAAACAATGTTCACCCCTCCCTTCTTTCCCTCTATTGTAATAGGTTTTTTTTTCACCTCTTCATTTGATATAACTCACTCCATTCCACCTCCCCTTTCCTTTTCTCCCTATAAGCACCCTTTTTAACCCCTTAATTTCCTTTGTCATCACATCAATGACAATTTATATTTATACCCTCTATATAAAGTCCTTCTCTCTGCCCAAATACATTTACAGTTCTTAAGAGTTATGAGTATTATCTTCCTGTGTAGAGATATAAACAGTTTAACCTAATAGGGTAACTTTTTTTTCCCCTCTGTTTACCTTTTTAAACTTCTCTTGAGTCTTGTATGTTGAGATCAAATTTTCTATTCAGTTCTGGTCTTTTCACCAGGAAAGATTGAAAGTCCCCAATGTCATTAAATGTCCATCTTTTCCCCTGAAAGAAAATGCACATTTTTGCTGGGTAATAGATTCTCGGCTGCAATCCAAGCTCCTTTGCTTTCCGGAATATCATATTCCAAGCCTTGCGGTCCTTTAATGTTGAAGCTGCCAGGTCCTGAGCAATCCTGACTGTGGCTCCATGATATTTAAATTGCTTCTTTCTGGCTGCTTGGAGTATTTTCTCCTTCACCTGATAATTCTGGAATTTGGCTACAATATTCCTTGGAGTTTTCCTTTTGGGGTCTCTTTCAGGAGGTGATCGGTGGATTCTTTCAATGATGATTTTATCCTCTGATTCTATGATATCAGGGCAGTTCTCCTTAATAATTTCCTGGAATATGGTGTCTAGACTCTTTTTCTGATCATGGCTTTCAGTTGACCCAATGATTCTCAAATTATCTCTCCTGGATCTGTTTTCCAGATCAGTTGTCTTTCCAATGAGGTATTTCACATTTTCTTCTACTTTTTCATTCTTTTGATTCTGCTTGACTGATTCCTGGTGTCTCATGGATTCTTTATCTTCCAACTGTCCAATTTTAATTTTTAAGGCATTGTTTTCTTCAAAGAGATTATGCACCTTTTTTTCTATTTGGCCAAATGAATTTTTTAAGGAATTGTTTTCTTTAGTGAGATTATGCACCTTTTTTTTCCATTTGGCCAAATGAATTTTTTAAGGCATTGTTTTCTTCAGTGAAATTATGCACCTTTTGTTCCATTTGGTCAGATGAATTTTTTTAAGGAATTGTTTTCTTCAGTCAATCTTTGTGCTTCCTTTTCCAAGCTGCTGATTCTTTTCTTCATAATTTTCTTGTGTTGCTTTCATTTCTCTCAATTGATTTTTGAAATCCTTTTTGAGCTCCTCCCAGAAGGTTTTTTGTTCATGAGACCAATTCATCTTCCCTCTTGAGGCTTCACATGTAGGCAATTTGGGAGTATTGTCCTCATCTGAGTTTGTGTTTGCCTCTTCCCTGTCAAAATAGAAGCTCTCAATGGTGAAAGTTCTTTTTTTGTTTTTTGCTCATAATGCAGCTTATTTTATTTTTTTTTTAAAGTTGAGGTCTCCTCTGGGGGCACCAGAGTCCCTGTTTCAAGCTTCTTGTGCTGGGATATAGGGCCTGTGTCACTGGTTCTCTACACTGAGGCCTCTATGGCTTGAAGATTTTTCACTGTCCTGGACTTCTTGTCCAAGCACTCTGGGATCAGTGGATGTTGCCCTGGGCTTCCTGTCTGAGTGCGCTAGGATTGATAGGCCTTCTGGTGCCTGTCCTGTGGGTATCCCTCCAGCTGGCATCCTGCCCTCTCGGCTAGTGTGGGTGGGTTTCCGCACTGTTCTGCTGTGCCACCGGCTTGTTTTGCCAGGATCCAAGGGCCTCAGTTGCTTGGCTGTGTCCCACAGCTTCCTGCTGACTTACCCCACCCTCTTCCCCATGCTGCTCTGTAGTGAGCTGAGTCCTCTTTTGCCCGAGTGAGACCGACCTTTCCTGAAGTCGTCTAAATTATCTCTGCTTGGAAGACTGTGTCTCTCTGTCTCTTTGCAGGTTCTGTAGTTTCAGAATCTGTTTAGAGGCTTGATTTAATGTTCTTTTTGAGGGAACAGAAGGAGAGCTCACGTGATTTTCTGGCTACTCTCTGCCATCTTGGCTCCACCCCCGACTTCCTTGGCTTTTTTACATCCTTTCCCTAATCTCCCTCAATGCTAGTTGCTTTCCTTTGTGGATTGTATCCATTTATCCTGTTTATATTTCATTTGTACATAGTTGTTTGCATATTATCTTCCTCATTAGACTGTGAATTTCTTGAGAACAGGGTCCTTTTTTTCTTTTGGGGGATGGGGAGAGATGGGTTTCTTTGTGTCTCTAATGCTTAGCACAGTATCTGATATATAGTGTAAAGTTGCTATCTATAAGGGGCTAAAACTCAGTCTAGACTGTCTAAAATTCTAATGAGTGGTCACCATAAATTAGAAGCTTTAGCGAGAGTTTAGATTTTTAAGAAATTATTAAAGAGCATAAGAATTTGGAGAGGAGAGAGAAAGAGGCCAAGATTCCTTCATCTATCTGTCTTAGGGAACCAGCATCTCAGCTCCACTCAAACCGAGGTCCCTAGTGAAAGAGAGAGCCCTCGCCCCTTTCTCCTCCCAGAAGGCTCTTGTGAAACAGGAAACAGGTCTGTACACACACACACACACACACACACACACACACACACACACACACACACAGCTCCAAGCTAATTGGCTGGTAGCTCAGATTGACAAATCTAACAGGTGGTTCTACATATGAAAATTCCGGGATGCTAAAGTCACATGTCTTCCAAATCACCAGCTCTCCCTTCATGGTGGAGCCCCCCAGCAACATCCCTCCAGTAGGAGGTACCACTCCAAATCTCACAATAGTAAGTATTCAATATTTGTTTTTTGACTTATTTCTCTCCAAGGAACACGATAATTCATGCTTTGAGTACAATAGAAGAACCATGAGACTAGCTCTTCTATTGTGTAGTTTCTGAAAATAGTACTAGACTAGGATTATAGCTATATTACCACAATCCAAAAATATTTCTGGTCTAAAGACTTGATTTTGCTTCAAAACAAAAAGCTACTTCTCTGGCTGCTATCTCTTAAAGGAGGATGGTTATGCCAATCTTACATCTTCAGTCTTGCCTCATTCCTAACAAATGCCACTTACATAAAAGACTGTTATTGAGAGTAGTCAATAAACCAATTTATCCAATTGAGTAGTAAATAGAAATTGGAGACATTATACAGATTAGAATATGGCAGAAAATACACAAAAGTGAATGTTCCCTTTAGATGGGAGCAATATGAGATTTCAGTTTAATCAAGACAGAGGCTTAGATCTCATCTAAGAGGAAATTCCCCAAAGTCCAGTTTTGCCTTACATACTTATAGCTTCCAAAGTCTTTATTCCCCTTCCACATGTCTGGAGTTATTCCCAAAGAAAAGTGTGGCAAAATGCATTTCCTTACCCAAAGGAAGAAGATGTCTCCTCTCCAAAACTCTTATATCAAATCCTGCTGCTCCCCATCTTTGACATATCACATTGTGTTCATCATTCTTTCCTCCAATCTAGAGTCATGCATACCTAGCAGGAAAAATTGCTCCAGGCTTAAAATTGATAAACACCTACTGATGACTGAAGTCTCTTGTAGTGAAAATTGTTATTTGAAGACTTTTTCTATCAATTACTCAGCAATCATCTCTAAAAATACTGTAACAATAAAATTATCACTTTTCATAAAATATTATATATACATATTTCCCAATATATTCTTCTTCTATTAGCAAACTGCTTTCTAACTGCAACCAATTTTTTTCTGACTAGATTTTACATGTTAGAATCACAGAGAATTTTCACTTCCCTAGATTTTCCCTGGAATGGGAAGGGGGAGAAAGCAAACACTATGTCACAAGCATTGTGAATATCTAAGAGATAGTAATCTGTGAGAGAAAAGATCCAGAGAGGATTCGAGGAAATATTTTATTATTGGTCAAATTTTTTTAATACATTCTCTATACTACCCTACCCCAAATCATGGCTTGCTATTATTGTTTATATTTATTCTATCCCATGCTGCCAAATTAGCTAGTAACTTATTAGCCAAAGGAAGGTACTTTGTTTGAGATTATGTGGGAATCCACTCAAGAAAATTTTCACTCATTTTCCAGTCTTCTTAAATGCATGAGTTTTATTAATAGTGGAAGTGACCAGCCTGGCTATGTAATTGGAGCTATCTATATGAGGGGAAAAAAATGTATCCCTTGCTTTCCCCTCCACCACCCCCCACCTAGTTCTTTTGGGTTTCTTCATAATGGAGGAGGGGGAGTAGTGAAGAAATACCATTGGCTATTTAGTTTTGTTCTCCTCTCCCTCTGTGAAAGCCTGGCTACTAATCCTGGAGCCAAACACTCATTGAAATAAATAAGGGGTTTTATGTGAACACATGACCAGATTTACCTTATATTAGAATTTTACAGATCTATGAAGTGTTGCATGGTTACTTTCCATTGACTATGTTAATTTGGAACTATTAACATGGACACTTGTATAAAACAGCGTAGTTTAGTTAATAAAGATCTTGTTTTATTTTGAAAGAAAATCAATATTCATTGAAAAGATATTTTAAAATATTAAAAAGATATTCAATATCTGAAAGTTTTCTGAGCAACCCATTCATTTTAAAAGTGACAATTTGTCCTTGCAGCTGTATTAGATCATGAATCTACAAGGTGAATTTATGGAGAAAATGATGTGAGCAAACTTTACATATTACAGTATAATGGAGTGCTGATATGAATTGTCAAATCTAGCTCTACACTGAGGAAGTAGGGGACAAAGCCAAAATGGGCCAATGTGTAACAGATTTTTTCTACCTGATTTTTGAGATCACATCAGATATTGCGACATGGAGAGAAAATAAGTGGTTAGATTCAATTTCCTGCTAACAGGCTGGCATCTACTAAGTTTAATGAAATGCAGTTTACTATACTTTTCTAACAAAATTCCACACATTTTTACTTTCCTTTACCATCTTGAAAAGTTATTTTTCTTAAAAGATAGGTCTAGTAGTAGAAAAGTCGACAATTTCCATTTTTTCATTTTAGTTTTTAGCTGAGATAACACCAATCTATAAAAAGAGTTTGTTTTAGATATGACTAATGGATATGGTTAGAAAGCATCCTATATGATATATATGATGTACCCCACCTATAGTATAGAGTTCCTCTGATTCCAAGCTTCCTGAATATTTTAACAGCTATTTTCAGGAACATATATTTCAAGAATTTAAAAAAAAAAGACTTGAATTTTTACAGCAACCTAAGGAATATTAACATCATTGTTCATGGTTCAATGTTTTTGGTTTCTATTTATTAACTCCCTTTATCTCATCCTCCTTCTGTCCCCATTTGCACATTATACTTCCTGTTCTGTTTTTAAAAGTCATTGTAAACATGTAAATTTTAGTAATAAAGTTATTGATCTCATGCATTTATTGAATGGCAAATCCCATATTAGTTTAGTTTATGTACAAGTCAAAATAAATTTTCATGTTTGTTTGGACATATGATGCCATAAAGTATTCTATTTTGTATGTTGACTGGGGAATGCTGTGTCAGGATATGCTCCTTATTGATCCCCCTGTGTGTGCACTTAGCATTGACTTAATCAGAAGTTTTATATTTGGAAGGGCTGTAGAATTAAAACCCAATGGAAATCTTGCCATTTTATGAAAAGTCATGACTCTTAATGTCAAGGTCTCTTATTTTTCTTCATGATAAATATATCATCACCTACTTTTTCACTTTACTTCAAGATGATCTGACAAGATAGTCTTAATGGATAAGAGAGAATTGAAATTGTCCACCCAAAATCCAGCTGTTCCCAGAAGAATATCCATTGTACCACATTTTGTATATGTACAATAGATCTTGACTTACCCAGAACCTGATGGGGGAAAGAAAAAAGTGCCAATTCCTGTTTGTTTTATTGCCTGGTTTGCTCAGGACTGTCAAGGGGCTGTGTGAGCAGCTGCCTGCAACCAGAAACCGCTTAGTACATATTTAGGTTGGGGCAGTTTTAGTAAGGTTTACATGGCATTTTATTTTTCTTTCTTAGATGGGCTTAATTTAAATCTTCTTTAAATCTAAAGGCAAGGAGCCAGGGGCATAGATAGGGAAGATGAATATAGTAGTGACCAACTTTTTTTTAAAGCAATCTTATAGGCTTTGTTTTTCATAATATTATTCATAAAGGGGCTGTTCAGAAGTGAGCAGAAATGTAGTCTTCTTTGTATCGTTGACAAGCAAAGGGGATGATTAACGAGTATAGCAGACAATGTCGTTGCAGAAGAGGGTCTATAGAAGTTAAACAAAAGTGCCTTCAGAATTTTAGAGAATTCCCAGGATCCATAGTAGGACCTCATGGTGCCTGTCTACTGTTTCTATTTTTGATTAGATTTATAAACACAGCACCACATATTTTCATGTGGCTTATAGCCCAGGGGCAGAATGAGATTGACTGCACTGAAACTGTGAGGCTTGTGAGTTTCAGGCAAGGGATAGAGTGGAATAAGTAGTGTAATTGTTTTTGTGGAGTGACCGTGGGACCTCCTCTGTTCTGAATTACACATGGTTCAACCCTTTGACCTAACCAACCTCAGCAGGGCCTGGTGGAGCCCCTAAAGCTGTGCTGAAAGGTCCTATCACTGACATGTTGGAACATTATCTGTCATGCAAGATGTGTGCCAACAGCCATATTAAACTCCATTAATTACTAGTGAGACCAAGGCCTCGACCACCTCAACTTCATTTAACCCATCATTGGTATTAGTGATTGTTTCAACAGGAAGTGCCAGGGTGAGCAATTTAGGGGCTCCTCATGCATCAGCAGTGTTTTACTTCACTGATTGCCCTTTGGGGTTTGTTTTAATTTGCATTGCCCTTAGCTGCAGAACTAAAAACTCATGGTCCTGGCAAGTTGTTGAGTCTTTTTTTTTCTTTTTAAAAGGAAAGAGAGATCAGGAAAATGTTATAAGTCAGAAATGAGTTTTACTCCATATCAGCTAGATCCTTTATCTTACTGGCATGGGGATTTAAAATTTCACCACTGATTATCAGTACGTGCCATTTATCCTTTAAGGAAAGAAAAGAAAAAGAAAAGAAGGGTACAGGGTTCTTCTTTGGAGAGTTAGTGAACATCAGAGGCATTGTGGCAGCCATGGAGAATTTATTCATGATTCAGATGAAGGTGAATGGGATGTTTGGTTGTTTTGGTTTTCGTTTTGGTTTTTTCCTAAGTTCTGGAGGCATTAGTTTAAGCTTTACTTTTAATACACTTCATTAATAATAATTTGGCCATCTACCCACCCTTTTGGTTCACATTCAGTCATTTCCTTCTATTCCAAATTCTTGAGCCTGTTTTCTGAAATGTAAATAATGTAAAACTCTTTTTGCCTTTCCCTATGGGAAAATTTCACCACAAGGAGAGACTCCCTGTAACTAAGATCGCACTTGGGAGAGCTTGGAAATGATTTGGAGTATTTGTTTTCCTTTCTCATCTGTGGCATTTCATAACTTATTTTAATTCATTTCTTGGCTACATTGCATCACTCAGAGATCCTTGGAGCAATTCAATCATTTAAATTTCACATAATTTAATTCTGTTCTTAGATTCATCATCTCATGTCTATCTAAAAGAAATGTGTACTTATTTACTTTTTAGGTTGCTATCAAGAGAATTGCAATGCCCCTCCCAATCTAAAAAATAATTTTCTCTCCCACCCACACCCCCCCTCCCCTTGCAAAAGCCAATATAACACAACTGTGCAACCCAACTTCATTCGACCCTACCAAGTGTCATTCTCATTAGCAGGAAGGGTTTGCGCTCTACATAATCTACCATGGAATGCTTAAAGTAGACAGGTGCAAATTACAAGCTGTTTCATTTTGGCTGTTATCCCTTAAATAGTCAAAGTAATAGACTGAGAGAACAGAAAAGGTTCCAACTCCAGCTGCATAAATGAAAGTCTTAACAGGGACATACCAGCTGGTTAGGAGAATTAAATGTGGTGAATACCAAATAATACTTTTATGCCATTTGAGGAGGAAAAACAGTCTCAGTGAGATTTTATTTTCCATAGGAAATGTTGCGTATTCAAATCCATACTCTCTGTTATGTTAAAGACAAATGTCTTCCTTGCTAGAATGGATGAGGACAGCAGCCAGAATACCTGTCCCTGTTTACCCTCATTATGCTCCTTAGAGCATTTCAGGCACTATTAGTTTCCTTGGACTCAGACCAGACAGGCAATATTTCCAACTACTTTTCTTTTGGCTATATTCAAGCCAAGCCCCCAGAGAGGAAAACCTTACCACCACCACCACCAACACACAGACAAACACATCCACATAAAATGCCCCATAATGCAACTGAAAGCATGAACAAGTGTGCCCAGCTAGTTTTCTGATGTTAAGAATAGTTGTTTCCATTAGGAGCACCTAATCTAATTTCATGGAAGAGACATGCCGTGCCAGGATGTGTATGAATCTGAGGTATGCCTTCCCTAAAAGGGACTTAAATTATGTCATTCCGAAGTTGCTCTTCTTTTTGACTTCCTTCCTGCTTGCGCGGGCACTGCTGTCTGGAAGCGGTAACTTTCATTTTAACTCTATAGCAGCTGATGAGCTCTATCTGTGTGATCTCTGGGAGCAGATAAGGGGAGGGAGACAGCTCAGAGCAGAGCTTGTTTACAGCTGGGCAGAGCAAAACAGCTAGACACAAATGAGGGCTGACGGTTTCATGAAGCACAATTGGTTGATCACAGATTCAATCTGACTGCCCTGAACTGAGCGATGATCCGTACAGTATGCAAAATTCACTTTCTTGCTGGTCTGTGCCCACCAGCCTTGCAGCAGCGCTCCCAGAGTCCCTCAGCCTGGACTTTGAGTGGATCCAGAGATGAACTCGGCATTGTTGTGCCCAATTCCTTCTGACAACAATCACATTCTTTTAAAAACTTCATCGGTTTGGGTTGTCACTGGTTATAAATGAGGTTTGTGTGTGTGAGTGTGTGGTTTATGCTTGCTGTTCTCCCACAGATTTTATTTCTAGGTGGAAGAGTCAGAATCAGAAAAGGTTTGTTGCTTTTTAAATGGCAAGGAAGCAAGACATATCACTGAAAACCCAAAGCACCATTAACAGTTTGGGAAGACTTTGTTCTCCACTGCATTTGTAGCAATAGCTATCACCTGTCTTCTTCCATCTACAACATAGTGCTCCCATTAAAAAGGGAGCATGGCAAAAAGGACTCTTCCCCCCCCCCCACTATTTAAGTTCCCAAAAGGAGAAAAGTCACTAGGAAAAGCAGCACATCACTTAAAATAAATCAGGGCCACGTTTTATCAACTTTGACTTATTCACAGTAAATTTGTTGAAAATTTCTGACATTTACTATTATAACCATTGTTTTTGTTTTAGTTCCTTATCTTTTCCAATGGAATTCAAATAAAAACAGCTCTAGGACAAAGCATCTTGGCCTTATTCCCATATATTTAATGTTCTGTGAACTGTGGTACAAGTGGGTAATGTAACTACTTTTTTTGTAATTAAATTAAAATATTGCAATATATAAACTCATTTTTCCTATAGGCTCCTTGAAAGAATCCTCAGGACAGTTCCAGTAGAAGATAGGATGATATGAAATTCACCTTCTTCCCAGATGATTTTGATTTCTTTGACGGCTCTCTATATTTTGAAGGCTTCTCATTCCAAGTAGTTTGGAGATTATTGTTATATCATTCTTCTCATCTTTTTGATTGGAGTAAGACCTGGAACATCATTCCCTCGCTACCATTTTTAGTTACTATTCTACAGACAATTTGTACAAGTGCATAAAAATTATGATTTTGTGGTGATGATGATGGTGGAAAGTGGATAGGTATGGTTGACATCAGATCATAGGTTTGAAATAAGAAAGCAGATAGTGACCAGGAGCCTTTTTAAAAATTCTAGTGTTTAGTTTAGGTATCATAGATTTATTCGAAATTATTAAAGAACAATTACTTTAGACATAAATTTGCATAAATACATGAACTTAACTACTGGTGACTAATGAGGAAATGCATATAAAATGTGAGTGAGAATAATTTTGTTCCTGGAATTCTAAAAGTGAAAGCTTCATCAGGAAGGAGAAAACTAAAATGAGGAGGGGGACAAAATGCAATTTACACTGTTTAAAGGTGCCCATATGTAAAAGAGAGAAAAAATTGAGGGAATTGGCAAAAGCATAGGAGTGGGAAATAGCTCTCAATTTTTTCTGAAGCAACAACTGATAGAACTTGTGTTGGGGTACCTAGACCACAAATAAAAATGGCACCATTATTACCATTTAGAAGAATCTATCTCTGAAAACTACATATTACTTTCATTGTAAAGGTGTGAACTTATTGTTATTGTTTGTCCTTCATTATCAAATAGGACCATGACATCAGGGCGATGATGTTATGACTTCCAATGATTTGGATTTAAGTGAGGGAAGGCTGTGCAAAAACCAGCTATCTTCAACAACCTTATAGGTCCAAAGGCAAGATGTAGATCAGGACAACTGAAGATAGCTCCAATGTTTAAGGCAATTGGGGTGAAATGACTTGCCCAAGGGCATACAGCTAGTAAGTGTCTGAGGTGAGATATGACCTCAGGTCTTCCCAACTTCAGGGCCAGTGCTCTACCCACTGTGCCATCTAGCTGCCCCTATGCAAACTTATAAAAACATTTTGGAGACCCTCATTGCACTGGTGAACAAGTGCCTAATTTCTTTTGAATCCTTTATGAAGCAGTGGAATCTATTAATGGGTCTTCCCAAGCTACTGAGCCATATGAGGAAATGAAATAACCAATGTTATCTCAGTTGAAAGCTGTGAGAACACATTTAAACTTCATACATTATTTTGTGAAATGTAGGAACAGGTGATGAAGTTGTAAAGTATTGCTCTGAAAAGTTCACAATCATGGGCTTCAGTGAATACAATTTGTTTTTTAATCTTGAAAATTGAAGAAATCAGTAAATTGGTATGCTGGCATTTCTTTCCAATTACTGCTTATAGTATATATTTAGTAGGCTTGGATATGTAATTTTATGCCATAAAGTCATATTTTGGAGCATCCTGCAAATTGTTGAAGAATCACTTCGATCTCATAAAAGTTTTTCAACGTTGTATATTGGGACATCAAACAGAGTGCTTTATCAACTCAACATATATTTCAAAAATAAATACCAGAATTGTTTCATTAAATAAAACTTTGAAGTATAATTTCTAAATATTGAACTCCCCACCCCCCAAAAAAGGTTTAATATATTCTTTCTCTTTTGATGAGAATCTGAAATTTATCTGAATTTCTCTTGATTTTGGACAATTTTAGACCACTTTTCTTAAAGAATGAAAAATATTTTAATTTTTTTATCTGAGTTTCATTTTATTCAATTTATTATTTCTAATAATTTTAATGGTATTAAATTGTCTTTTTATTGTACACAGAATGTTACCTTTCTTTCTATAATACTATTAATCAAAAAATTCCAAGAAAAACAGATCTGCTAATTAGTTTAACCACATACATAATAGATTCATTAGTTCAATATTAAGTATATCCTTTAGAAAGGAATGTAATTGAAAGAATGATATGATTTTTTCTAAAAAGCTGGTAATTAATTAATTGAGAAATTTTGAGTACAAAATGAATTATTAGAAATTATGGTAGCTCTATTAAAATATCTGATCTACTTGTCAAAAATATTTCTGTTTATATCAAAGTATAGATGAAATCATTTTTTTTTATCTACTTAGAATTCTGATTTGAACTTTCATCAAATCAATGATATGACCCTAAAATGGATCCATCTTTTACATATTGGTAACTTCTTTTCAGGGGCATAAATTGAGTGCCTTTTTTCCCCTCTCTCACTCTAGCACCTTGTGTTATCATAAGAATTATTACTCATATTGAATTAGAGAGTTTCTACTGCAGATTTTTGAGTTTGACAGTTACCCAGTATCCCATTTGGAATGTGTAAGAGTCTGAGAAATCTAATAATATTTCTTGCTATTCATTTTCATTTTGACCATTTTTTATGCATTTTAATATTAATGGGTTTTCTAGCAATGTAATGAATCCTGGGTTTTGGTGACATGTAATATCTGATGTGGCATCTCATGAACTCATTGTAATTTCCATTATTGCGTGATACTCCTGGTACTCTACATTATTTTGTCCTTTCCCTAAACTTATGGTTGTATATAAAAACATGTGCTTTGCTCTTTACCACCTTGGTGATGGTCATAATAAAATCCTGAAAATTATGGAAGAGAGAGTTAAACATAGAATAATAAAAAGTTTTTGACTTGGTACATCTAGTTCACCCTCAAAGAAACAGAGCAGTAGCCTAGCTCTATTGAATACTCAACTCAAAATGCAAGTTAGTTTTCTAGGGCTCTTCATTTGTTAAGGGTTCTTTGCAGTAATTAAAAATGATAAAAAACCTAAGTATTTTACTGTGACCTTCGTTTGGCATTTATATTAACTTTTCTTATCCCATTTTATTTAATTCTTCCACTGCTGTTGTTCAATTAGTGGTTGACCCCTTTAGGAGAGCTACAAATTAAATGACATTTCAATGCCATCCCATATTTAAAATACTGTGTTAGTTGTGGATCATAAATGATGATCTTCATTCTTTAGCTAATTTATTCATTTAACAATTTCCCTCCAGAAGTTCCAGCAGAAGGCTCAGAAGCAAACTAAGCAGAAGAAATCCAAGTCGGCTGAATTTCTGATGGGTGAGCCTTGCTTGATGAGTTATTGCTCATAATTTGTGTAAGGATTAATTAACTAATTACAGACAAATGGCTGTGGGCGAAATTTTGCTCTTGCTTGTCAGGGTGCAATTTGTAATTATTTTAATCATTTATTCTTTTTCTTAAGAGTTAATTTTAACCTAATTCTGTTTTGGCGACATTTGAGGACGATACACTTGAGTCTTTGAGCAAAGGAATTACTAGAAGGAATTTTCTGCTTGTCATTGGAATACACTTTGGTAAAAATGTGCTCTTCTGACCTCCTTGTTTTCTCCAGCAAAAGAAGATGGAGCAACCACAGAAGGCATCGAAAATCCAGCTTTTAACATCAGCAGTACAGATCTTTCAGCATATCAGACTTCAGGGGAGAAAGTTATTAAACATGACAAGCCAGATAGCACCCTTGCAGCTCACCCACAGAAACTCCGGCTGCAGGCCTGTGCTGAACCAAGAGGTGCGATTTCAATCTTGATTATGTTCACCCTGAGTGACAGTTACTGTGTTTCTGATCTAACCTGGGCATTCCACAGTTAGCATCACACATTCCAGCCCAGCTTGCCTACACATGCTTCTAGGAGGAAATGAGGGATGTTGACATACATTGTGCCTCAACTTTTAGGGATCCGCAGTCCTCGTAAAAATTGTCCAGGTGATAGTTGTCCTTGTGCAAGTGGTTGGAGGAAGAGTCCTTGCCTCACTAAACTACTTCATGTTTAAGACTTTGATTATTCACAGAGGGGATAGTTACCTTCTCTTGCAACACAGCATTCTAGTGTGGAAGGGATGAACTGGGATTCAGTATTGGCAGTGACATTTAAGGGCCCAACCATCCACTTAAAAGAGCATTAATCCATACCTTTTTTTCAAGGCTCTGGGAGCCTGCTGCTCCAATATGAGGAAGCCCTTCAGAGCAGGGGCTCTTAATGTTTTTGCATGTCATGGACTCATTTGGAAGTCTGTGGACTCTTTTTCAGCATGTATTTTTTAATGGAAATAAATGGTATATTTCATTTAGAGATTATTAAAAACAAAGATGTAATTTTTTTCCTATTCAAGTTTACAGACATCCCTGGATCCCAAGTTAAGAACTCTTATTGTAGAGGAATGGGCTATGATACTGTAGAGCTCTTTAATACTTTTATATACAAATCCATGGAATCCAAGTATCAATTGCACAAAATTCCAGTAGTTTAAATGGGAGGGATCATCTGTTTACATTTCCAGGAAAAAAAAAGTTGAGACATTTGCATTTCTGAAAGTGGGGTCAATAATTTCATAGGCTCTAAGATTCAGAGTTAGAAAGGAATCTCAAGAAACTGAATCTCAGAGAGTTAAGTTATCTACCCAAGACCACATAGCTAGTAGTCAGCAAAGGTGGGATTTGAACTCAGGTCTGCCTGACTCTAAATTCAGCAAGTCTATTAACTATACTATTCTCCTTGGGAAAGAGTAAAATGTACTTTAGGCATGGTTGATAGAAAAAAAACACAACAACAACCCTGTGATGACTCCTAAAACTTTTCAGGGTGCATGCAAAGAGATTGTCAGCCCCTCAGTATATATCTGAACTTTTCACGTTTTTACAGTCTGCCCTATGGCAGATTCATTTTCAAGTTCAGGTATGATTTATACCAAGTTTCCAAGAAGGAAAGGGATTTTTTTTATTTGCTAAAGTAGCAGTTATTTTAATCGTCTGTCTGTCCTCTTGCCCTTCTCATTCAGCACCCGAAGTCACTACAGCAAGCATGGAGCAAGCAGCTTTTTGGGATAGAATAATCTTTGAAGTAATGAGGCATGAGCTGGTACAGATGTGATCACTGCTCTTCCCAGTAACCTGGCCTCATTATTATTTCCACCTGTTCCTGATCTTGTTAGGCTACTGAATAGCAGGGCATCGTGCATGTGTGCGGGCACCTGTGTGTGCCCCCACTTGTGTGAGTGTGTATGCATGCAATTTTGATGTCTGTAGCCTTAGAGGGTCTTTTTAGTAATCTCGGATTTCAAAAGTCTTGAATCTTACAGAGTCCAATGAAAGGGTACTGAGTGTGACCATTACTTGTTCTGGGAGCAGCTTTAGGGTTGTTGATTCAAAGTAGTAGGAGGGGCTATCTTTGTCTGTCTCTGTCTCTCTGTTTCTGTCTGTCTCTCTCTTTCTCTATCTCTCTGTGTCTCTCTGTCTCTGTTTCTCTCTCTCTCTCTGACTATGCTGGCAGAGATCATTATACAAGGTAAGCTTAACCAATTGGTTTCTCTCTTTGGAAGGGAAAGACTAGGACTGGGCCAGGGAGTCAAGACTTGTCCACTTAAAAAGTCATAAGGAAAAAAAAAAAGTCATAAGGAAAGCTTTAGCAAGGACAGTCAATGAACAAGGAAATCTCAGGGAGGAGACCAGTTAGTTCAGTGGAAGAACACCCGAGAATTTAGTCTTTTATCCTGCTTGTTGTAGGAACTTTCTGTGATAAATCACCTTTCTTGTTTTTCACCTTCTTCCTATGCACTTAAGAAAAATCTAAGAACTTCTAAAGCTAACTACTGGTAAAGTCACCCTGTTCTAGGCCTTATTAAAGGCCAAAGGCAACTGATAGATCTAGAAATAGAGCATTACTTATTCAGGAAAGAAATATGAAGTTAAACAATAGAAAAAAAAAGAACTGTCCACATTTTCAGTGAATATAGTCTCATTATTGTCCAAATATTTATTAACTGATAAAAAAATCTTAGGAAGTGTCTCTGTAGGTTAAAAAATAATGGGTTTGGGTTTTCAGTGAAGGGAGTACAGGATTTTTGCTTAGATTACCTACTCACAGTTCCACAAAAACCAGAATGTCTACTCTACTCTGTTTTACTTGCACTCTATATCTGTCAAGGAGGCTAAAACCTCTGTGGCTAATGGTTCCCTATTCCTGGATAATGCTATTATAGTCCTTTTCCCCTGTGTATCCCCTTGCTCTTTTCCACAAGCTTCTGTTTCTCTCTATTCAATATCTCCTATATGTGCACATGAACTCATGGAAAATGGAGTCTTTGTTCTCTGCAAATGAATGAAATGATTGCACTCTGAGATGAGGCATGGTAGACGTTTCCTTATCAGGCATTCTTGTTATGTTTTCTCCAAAATAAAAATAAAAACAAATACAAATTATACTTCTTACATGTACTAGTTCCCCATTGCCCCTGGGATAAAATTTGGAATACCTTCATTTGGCATTTATACCTTTTTACAGTTTGGCATCATTTAAATTTTCCATTTTTTTCTACCCCTTCTCCCCACCCCTTAATGCACTCTATATAATATATAACTGCATAATATTCCATCTCCTGCCTCTATTTCCTTATAAAGTCTCTCACCCCCCATCCTTTCCCTGTCTCCATCCCATTCCTGGAATTTCCTATTCCTTTATCTTATGTATTGGTATTATGTAGATGTATTGGTTTCCTTCAAAATGCAGCTGAAAGGCCACCTCCTATTTTTGTGAAATTCCATTCAATTCATGAAGCATCTGGTGAGTGTCTATTATCCCCATACTTCTTGATTTCTCTATAATATCTGGCATTTTTATAATATTTTAAAAATATTTATGTATTTATATGCATACACACACATAAATATACTGAGGCCTTTCTTGATCCAGTTGTTAGTGGTCTCCAAACCAAAATGGCTTTGTATATAATCATCATATATTGTATATTTATTTATTTACATCCATTTTATTTTTTTTCTAGTGGAATAACAAACACTCTGTGAGAAAACATTGTTTTGTTTTTATCTTTTATGTCTAGGAACTGGAATAAACTATTTATCAATCAACCAACCAACAAGCATTTATTAAGTCTATTATATACTAGGTCTTGTGATAAGTATTGGAGATAGAAAGAAAAACTTGAAATAGTCCCTGTCCTCAAGAATCTTACATTCTAATGGGGGACAAAATAGGTATATATGAAAATAAATTCAGATTTTCTATAAAATGAACCCATGAAGTAGTTTTGGGAAGGAAGGCACTAGCTGCCCATTGTGAATAAGGGAAACAGGAAAGGCTTCATGTAGAAGCTAGCATTTCAGAGATTCTAAGAGGCAGAAGTGGTGAAGGAGTACACCTTTGGCATGAGGGACAGCCAGTTTAAGTCATGGAGACAGGAGGTAAAACATCCTGTTTGAGGAACAAGAAGTAGCCACTTTGATTAATAGTTTAGGTTAAAAAAAAAACCTCCAAAAGTAGTGAGGGCCAGAACTGGATTGTAGTGCTATGAGTGGATAGAAGGGGACAGGTGTAAGAAATATTGAGATAAAAGACCTAGAATTTTGTAACTGATTAGGTGGGAGGGAGGGGGGAATGAGAATGAGGAGTTAAAGATTTCATCAAAACTCAAAACCTGGGTGACCAGAAAAATAGTGGTACTCTCAACAGTGAGAGGAAAGTTCAGAGGATGAATATACTTGGGGGAAAGGACGAGTTCTGTTTTGTACATATTGTGTCTTAAATGGTCGCAGTTCTGAATAGCCAGGAGACAGGACTAGAGTTCACAGGGGAGACTAGAATTATACAAATAGCTCTGGGAGTAATCTGCATAGTTCTTGTTTGTACTTAGTTCTCAAAGAGGAACATGACATTGGGAAGTGATGTCATAAATTGGAATTAATTGGATTTAAGTGAGGCAGGGCTGTGCGGAGTCACCTCCTTCACTTTCTCTTCCAGGGCCATATGGGTCCAGTGGCAAGATATACATCAGGGAAACTGGAGATGGCTCCCTATCTGCATAGAGCTGAAAACTGAATGGATGGGAACTAAGAAAAGAACCCAGTGAGAGATCTCAAAGAGAAAAGGGCCCAGGGCAGAGCCTTAGGAGATACATAGTTAATGGGTGTGACATGGATGATGACTCAACAAAGGAGACTGAGAAAGATTGGTCAGAAAGATAGTTCAAAATAATGTATGAAAACCCATAGTTCAGGAGGAGAGGATGCTCAAAATGTATGCATTTAAGTACCTAAAGATTTTATATAACTGTTACAAAAATGTCAAATGTTGCAGAGAAATCAAGAAGACATTCGAATAGATGCCTCAAGAATTGAAGGTTCAATAACTTAAAGATAGCATGGTTACATGAAATTATCTCCAGTATATAGGGAATATACATGCAGAATCATATTAAAGATGCACATACATAATACATATTTGGATGTCATAGAAGCTATATTTAAAGTTATTGGATAGTGTATTATTTTCACCAATAGCCTATACATCTTACAGACATTATTCTAGTGGATACTATGAGGCCACACATATACCCTCATATCCAATCACACTGGGTAACATCTTATATCAACTTGTTTATTGACCAGAAAGTCCTGACACTTCTGTTGTGATCCATTGTAACTTGTGTAAGTCACTTTCCCTCCACCAGCTTTTCAGATATGCTGATCAAGTTAGCACTTTTATTTTATACATTGAGCATAGATAGGTCTCATATGTCCTATATACATCTGCTGTTATCTTGGCCCAGTAGAATCTGTTCTATCTCAGCTCCAGAGACTTTTTTCTTAGCTCAAGCATCTAGAACCATAATGGGATTTCATAGTCTTGGATCAATAGGTCTATCTTCTCATACTTTACGGGAGATCTATTATAGTTTGATGGAATTTTCCAAAGCATAGGTCCAGCTTCTGTTTTTTGGGAGCCAGAACTTGAATCTCCAGGAGTCATGCACCTTCTTTGAGGTCTGTATCACACATAGCTTGTAAAACTTTTTTTTTTCTTGTAGCTGATTCCCCACCAGTTGCCCACTTTCCAAAAGGTATCTGGTCAAGTAAGTCTAGTTCAAAGCTATGACATTATACTTCTTTTCATTTTCCACACAGAAGATATACCAAACTCTTCACTGCATTTTCTTGTGCAAGTGACTCTGCTCCCTGTGAGTTTTAAATCGTCTTCACCCCTTCCATATAAATTACTAGGTTTTAAATTCACAGGTCCCTTGTCCCATAATGCCTGTTGAACCCATAGTTAGCCAGAATTGCTACCTGTTTCTGACTATTGACATTCAATTTAGCACTTGTCAGGGTGTAAATTACTGAATTATTGTCTGTGGAATTGAGCTATGTACACACAGTCTCAGAATTCATTCATCAGTTTTCACCTCTTTGAAAAAAATCTAAATCCAAAATTTGTGGGTAGTGGTATGAGATCTTACTGTTGTTAAGTCCTTTCCTCATATATGATAGAATTCTGGTGGTGATTACTTTCTTGCTAAAAACAATTGTAAAAAGAAAACAAAAGACCCTACTGCTAAGTCCTTTAGACTGTTATCAGTGTGTACCCAAATGGTTTCCTCGAATTGGCAAAAGCTCGCATACTGATACTTGTGTGAGGAAGCTAACAAAGTCTTTAATGCTCGGTCATATTGCTAGTTTCAATGATTTCCAAATGGTACCAGTGTTTAAACTATATTGCTCTTTTTTCCTCTGCTCGACAATATATCCATTTTAGTCCCTATGAAACTGAGATTCTGTGACTTTCTAGGAAGCAGAGTAGCATTTAGTAAACAACAGTTTTATGAACATTAAAACATTAAAAAATCTATGACATCATTGCAATACCTCTGAGAGATCACACTAGTTCAGTACTGCAAAGGGAAAGAAAAATTTATCACTATTGGGAACTCATGATTTCATCCATAGTAGGAATGAGGAGCCCAGTATATCACACCTAAATATTTCTTAGCTTGCCTTTGCACAGTTGCTATGAGGAGCTACAGAGAGATTTTGCTAGGTGATGGTTTATTTCAAAAGTTCTTTTAAAGTTCTTTTAATGTATTTTATGTTATTTGGAAATGTAATGATATAAACTATATTTCTTTCTGGAAACAATATTACAAATGACTGTTAATCTCTCAAGCTACTGCACAAAGGACTGTTTACAACATAGATGAAAATGCTTATGTAAAATAACAACTCACATTTATTTAGCACTTTATGGTTGAACAGAACACTTTTCACACAGTAGCCCATTGTGGTTATATTACCCCCATCTTAAAGATGATAACAATTGAGGCTTAGATAATTTTAAGTGGCTTGCCCAAGCTCACACACCTATTTAGAGTCAGAGCTAGAATTCCAGAGCTGTGATTCAAACTGTAATTGCCTGGCTATAGGAGTAGTGTTTTTCCACTTCACTCCACTTCTTCTCAAGGTATTTTGGATCCTGACATCACCCTTGAAAACACAACTACCCCCTGTTCACAATATCCAGAGAAAATCCATTCCAAATTTTATCTTGGGATAGCAAGGACACATCTAGCTCCAGCTCCAGTGTAAAGAATGACAATTCCTCCCTATATTGGACAGGACAGTCATTGGAAATGATGATAGAGAAATACAGGATAGTTGTTGGCTTGTTTTCTGTCTTTTCATAAATAAAGAGTATCTTGACTATTATATAAGAGGTACTTGGCAATGTGGAAACATTGGCTCTGAAATTAAAGGGCTTCTGTTTAAACCCCACCTCTGATGCTTAGTGCCTATGTAACCTTGAATAAGTCCCTTATCCTCCTTTGTCCTCAGTTTTCTCATTTGTGAAATGAAGGAATTGTACTCTTTGGCCTCTGAGTTCCCATCAAGCTCTAGCTCAGTGATGCATGTTAAGAATTTGGTAATTATCATTATTCTACCCACACTGACAGAATCAAGGGGAGGATGCCCTAGAGAGCTCAGGTATACAGGAAGGATCTCAATGTCTTCTTTTATATCATCCTTGTCTCTATCTCTGATTTACTTTTATTCTGGAATATTCTAGAGTGTTGCTTTTTTTCTTCAGTGGCTAATTGCTATTTTTGTTTTTCAGTCATTTCAGTTGCATCCTACTCTTTGTGACCCTGTTTTGGCATTTTCTTTGTAAAGATACTGCAGTGTTTTGCCATTTCCATCTCCAGCTCATTTTATAGATGAGGAAACTGAGGCAAACAGAGTTAAGTGACTTGCCTAGGGTCACACAACTAGCAAATGTCTGAGGCTAGATTTGAACTCATAACAATGAGTCTTCCTGCTTCTAAGCCCAGTGTTTTTTCTACTGCATCACCTAGGTGCCCTCAGTGTTGTTCAGTTTTGTTTGACTTTTTGTAACACCATTTTGAGTTTTCTCTGCAAAGATAGTGGAGTGGTTTGCCGTTTCCTTCTCCAAAATATTTTTAAGAAACTGAAGCAAACAGAATTAAGTGGCTTGCCCAGGATTACATTTATAGTACATTTGAACTCATGAATATGACTCTTTCTGACTCTGGGCCCAGTGCTCTATTCACTACACTGCCTAGCTGCCTTTGTCATGTCCAGTTCTTTGTGAATGCCATATCATGCCAATATTGTCCATGGGGTTTTCTTGGCAAGGATACTGGAGTGATTTGCCATTTCTTTTTCGAGGGGCAAACAGAGCTTAAGTGACTTGTCCAGGGTAATCCATCTAGTAAGTGTCTGAGGTCAAATTTGAACTCAGGTCTCCCTGACTCCAGAGCCTCTATCCACTGAGCCATCTAGTTGTCTAATTATTACTGTTTCATATAACCTAATATTCCTCCAAAGATTTGTTTTGTCTTCAGATCATATTTAAGGATTTCATAATCCTGGGTACCAAAAATTATAAAATATATTTGTTTACATAAGAAAAGGTTCTCTATTTTGCATAAAAGAGAGGAAGCCTGGCCTTGGTAATGGACTCTTGCTGTCCCCTTTATAAATATATCTCATGTATAATTAAAATTCTTCTTGAAGTCTCAGATTTAACTGTTTTTAGTTAGTGTATTCACCATTCCCTGGAACTGGAGTTTTAATTTCTGCCCTACCTCTAGGCCCAAAGGGGAAAATCTGGAGAATAATAGACCTGAACTAGAAGGGATCTCTGTGACCATCTAATCAAACCTCCTCACTACAGATGAGAAGACAAGGACCAGAGAGGATAAATGAGTTGCCCCAGGCTTCCCAGGTAGTAAATACCAGGGCAGGATTTAAACCCTGACCTTTGACCCTATAACTAGTGCTACTTCCAATATACTATACTAAGAGTCTCTCTGGAAGACCTGACGCTGAATTAAGGCAAAAAGGCTCTGGCTTCAGGTCTCTGTACATAAGGGATGTGTGTGTGTGTGTGTGTGTGTGTGTGTGTGCGCGCGCGCACATATACAGGTACAGGGTAGAGAACAGGGGAATGAGAATTTCATGGAAAGTCATTACCAAGGGCTAAAGGCCCAGAAAAGCTGGTGGAGCTGGGTTACTACAGACTAGGTAAAGCAGGTAGAATAAAAAGAATTGAAGATTAAACTCAATATGGTAATACTTATGATAGTAATCAGTATTAAGTGCTTGCATTTAGAAATTACTAAAGATCCAACCAGGCATTTGTAGGGACTGGGTTACATAGCCATTTCTGCAGAGCAAAAATTCTTATTCCATTATAGATTTCCTTCCTTGATGAATCTTGTTTTTTTTTTTTTTTTAAAGACTCAAAAACCCCATTCTATTGCAAATAAGATGTTTAATTTCAGGTCTTATAAAGAAACAATGATATTCAAATACCTACAATTAAAAAAAATATTTTGTGTTACAGATCATCATATTACATTAAATTGAAAGGTACTGAAAACAGTATTACACATGTTTATCATTCGCCATTATGTGTATGGAGATCTCGTTAAAATCTGGGAGCTATGTATTTTCCCCATGGTACTATTAAAATTAGTTCAAATGATCATCTTTAAAAATAGTATCAATACAGATTTTTTTTCTTAAACTGAAATTAGTTATTTATGGCTTAAAGTCAAAAAGAATCAGATGTTCAGAATACAGCTCTCTATTTACTTTAAGCCCCTTCCCCCCTTTTTATTAATTTTCCTTAACCCAAAATTGTTCAGAGATTTAAAAAAAATAATTGTTTGTTTGTTTGTTTGGGTTTTTTTTGTCGAGGCAATAGGGGTTAAGTGACTTGCCCAGGGTCACACAGCTAGTAAGTGTCAAGTGTCTGAGGCTGGATTCGAACTCAGGAGACGGTGCTTTATCCACTGCTCCACCTAGCTGTCCCCTAAAAAAAATAATTGAATAATTGGGAAGCTGTGTTATCAGGGAAGCAACTAGAGGAAAATGCACATAATTATGCAAAGGATTAACAATTTCAAATGGGTCAATTCCCAAATTGGTCACTTACCAAAATAATGTAATATACATACTAGTATGGTCTTATACATAAATGAAATAAGTAGACTACCTCTGTGATTTCTGTGGACCAAATTAGAGCCCAGTACCTCTATGGGATTTTTCTTATTGTTATAAGGTTTGAATCCTAATGTCAGGACATGTCCTTTTAATATTAGGCTTTGATCCCTTTTAAAATGTAAATATTGCTTCTGGGGGGGGCAGAGGCAAGATGGCAGAGGAAAGGCAGTGATTTCCCTTAGCTCTCCCCAAGACCCCTCCAAATACCTTTAAATAATGCCATAGGACAATTCTTGGAGCAGCAGAAACCACAAAAAGATAGGGTGAGATCATTTTCCAGCCAAAGATGGCTCAGAAGGTTGGCAGGAAAGATCTGTTGTACCTGGGTGAGAGGGGTGTGCAGACCCTTATAGGCCGTGCCAGCACAGATCCAGCCCCAGGCATGCTGTCCCAGAGAATCAGGCCTTGGGAGCCTTGGGATCAGCTGTGGCAGTGGCTGTTTCTGGAACTCAGCCCACGAATGGTGAGGGGGTCAAGCACTTGGCCAGAGGGAGATTATAGGGGTCTCTGCTGGTGCTGAGGGGGGACCTCTGTTGTTTTGCCCATGCTTGGAACCAGGAAGCAGACTTGGGAGGCTGCTCAGGTTGGGGAAAGGTACAGGCATGCTGGAGCTTGTAGCAACAGTACAGCAGAATTCTGTCCTGGGTTGGAGGGCAGAAAAGTGAGTCTGTGGTTGCTTGCAGACCAGAGAACAGGCCAGGGGAGTAGTGAACATGCCTCTCCTTAAATTGTACCACCTTGAACCCCATGAAGCTTGGGACAGTGCATCCTAGAAGCAGTGCTCCACTTTATGAAGGAGTTAAAAGTCAAGGAATAGGCTAGGAAAATTAGCAGACAGAAAAAAAAATACTGATCCTAGAAAGTTTCTATGGTGATAAGGAAGATCGAGGTGCACCCTCAGAAGAGGATAGCAAGGTCAGGGCTCCTATATCCAAAGTTTCCAAGAAAAATACAAATTGGTCTCAGGCCATAGAAGCACTCAAAAGGGACTTTTTTTAATGTTTAGAATTTTATTTTCCAAATTACATGTAAAAACAAATTTGGACATCATTTTTTTTTAATACGTTGTGTTCTCAAAAAGGACTTTGAAAATAAATAAGAGAGGTAGAGGAAAAAAATGGAAAGAGAAATGAGAGAGATGCAGGAAAGTCATGAAAAAAAAAGCCAATAGCTTATAAAACCAAGTTGGCCAAATGGAAAAGGAGGTCCAAAGCTCTGGGAAGAAAGTAATTGCTTAAAAATTAGGATTGAGAAAATGGAAGCTAATGACTTTATGAGAAATCAGGACACAATAAAGCAAAACCAAAAGAATGAAAAAATAAAAGGCAATGTGAAATATCTCCTTAGAAAAACAAATGAGCTAGAAAATAGATCCAAGAGAGATAATTTGAAAATTATTGGACTACCTAAAAACCATGATAAAAAAAAAAGAGCTTAGACATCATCTTCCAAGAAATAGGGAAAATTGCCCTGATATTCTAGAAGCAGAAGGTAAAATAGAAATTGAAAGAATCCATTGATCACCTCCTGAAAGAGATCCCAAGGGGGCAGCTAGGTGGCACAGTGGGTAGAGCACTGGCCCTGGAGTCAGGAGTACCTGAGTTCAAATTCGGCCTCAGACATTTAACACTTACTGGCTGTGTGACCCTCGGCAAGTCACTTAACCCCAATTGCCTCACTTAAAAAAAAAAAAAAAGAGATCCCAAAATGAAAACTTCCAAGAATATTATAGCCAAATTCCAGAGCTCCCAGGTCAAGGAGAAAATATTACAAGTAGCCAGAAAGAAACAATTCAAGTACTGTGGAGATTGCAGTGAAATATTATTGCAATTTAAGGCATAAACAAATATAAAGTATTCAGAGAAACTTGGGGAGACTTATTTGAGCTGATCCAAAACAAAGTAAATGGAACCCAGAAAGCATTATAAACAATTACCACAATAATGTAAAAGAAAAGAACACTAAAAGATATACAAATTTGGATCAGTGCAATGTCTGGCATGTAATACACTTAATACATGCTATGTGATTTGACTTGACCAGCCTGAATTTCAGATAACTCATCTTAGCAGCTGTTCCTTAGTACTGACTTGATCAAAAGCTTGAAGAATGAAGATTAGACCTTCTTGTATTCTTCTTCATTCCTGTTCCCATCCCCAAATTCTGCTTTTTATCAGTAAGTATAGGGATACTTCACTTTAGTTCTTTTCCCATGGTTCCACTGAGAATCTATGCTTATAGGTCCCCCAGCAGAACAATAGACATTTTTTAATTTTTTTTTTTTGTGTGGGGCAATGAGGGTTAAGTGAATTGCCCAAGGTCACACAGCTAGTAAGTGTCAAGCATCTGAGGCCGGATTTGAACTCAGGTCCTCCTGAATCTAGGGCTGGTGCTTTATCCACTGCACCACCTAGCTGCCCCCCAGAACAATAGATTTTAATGGCAAGACTCAGAGAGATTAATTTGTGAAAAAGAACACTGGGTTCAAATCCCATTTCTGATGCTTACTACCTCTATGACCTTGAACAAGTTACTTAATTTTACTAAGCCTCAGTTTCCTCTCCTGTAATATAAAGGAGTTACACTAGATAGTCTATGAAGTCCTTTCTAGATCTTCATCTATGATTATATGATCTGTTTATCAGAAAGAAAACTCAGAGTCATTTTTTTATCAATATAATCAATTCTACTATCCTGACACTTTTCATGCAGGGAAGCATCTGAGGTAGTTAACTTACAGATACATCCAGTGGTTTCTTCATGAAAACTATTTTGTCTGCCTTCACAAATCTCTGCTTGTATTTGTATTTGGCTAGAAAATTTTGCTCTTAAGATCAGGCCACACTAAGTTTAAAGTAATGGTTTGCTAAAATGTTTTATTGTATTACTAGAGTATGGCCATTGATTCCCTGATTTCCATAATCATATGCAATTGTTTATGTATCCTCCACATGTCTGCTCAGTGTTCTGCTGATTCATCTGATAAATGACTGGGCAGATTTAAAAAATCTGTGAAATGTTCTGTGGAGTAGTAAAGTCAACGTCACTTTCTTTTACATGACAGACTATATGACCAGTGTTTCATATTATGGATAGACTAATTAATCCAAGCTGTTGTTCTTGTCAAGTCAGCACTTGCTCCCTGTTGAGGGTTTTTCAAATACTTTTCAGATTGAATTTCTTGGATTAAATTTATTTTGCATATGAGTTCTGGCCAGGAAAATCCACAAGTCCTGATTTCTATTCTTGGGTAGCAGTCACATCGATTTCCTACAGTTATAGTAGACTAGTTCACAAAGAGTGGTGAATAGCTTACCTTGGAGTCAGGAAAATCTGGGTTCAAATTATGTTTCTTAGACATCCTGGCAGTGTGACTCTGGACAAGTAATGCCTCAGTGCCCCAGGCAACTAATTAAAACTGTGAGTTGTGGAGAAGGTACTTATCTGCATTGGGTGGGTGGGGTTCCCTCACTGAGTGCTTCCTACACTCTGAAAAAAAATGCTATTATACACTCATCTTGCAAATGGTAACATCATTCTCAAGGGGATTGTAGTTTTCTTTTTATGCATACATGCAGAATTTATTGTATAGGTAATTAAATGAGACAAATTTACCTTTTATATATACATATACATATATATATATATTTGAGGTTATGTAAAAAAAATTACCCCAAAATGTTCTTATATTGTTCTATTCCATTCTTTATTTTCTAAAAGATTATAACCAGGTATTTTAGGAAGCTTATAGAAATCATTTTATTATCTAATGCTTTGGAGCTTTTGATTAGTATTAAAGAAGCATAAATTATTTTCTCTAGGTCCAGCATATTAACTTTCTTTAAATCTAAAGATAGTCTATTATGGTCAGCTCAAAATTAAGTTATTAAAGTTCTGGGATGATAAATATATATTTGAACAATTTATATGCTCAACTATTAATATAGAATCCTTTCCCCCCTTCTTTATATTTGCCATGCAAATCACAATGTCATTAATAAAAATTCATATAATTGCAAAAAAGGTAATCAATCACAGAATTTTTAAGTTGAATTTTTGATAACCTTAGTGGTTATCTAGTACAATTCCTTCATTTTATAGCTGAGGAAAGTGAGATCTAAAGGAACTGTCACTTTCCCAAATTCATACAACTAGTTAGTGGCAGAGCCAAGATTAAAATCCAGGTCTACTGATGTGGCTGGCATTTGTTGCTGGCAAGTCCTATTTGTTAGTATATTTTGTATGCTCATCACATCTAAAGTAAATCATGCAAACTCTTAAATGAGGTTGTTACTTTTAGAACAGGAAATTGTACCTTACCAATGAAAATTCACATTAAAGTTTTATAGTAGAATGCTATCCCCAAATCTGTGGT